>NW_027278430.1:100536-210475 GCF_030028105.1 Mobula birostris
CCCTAAATCGCTATGTTTTCATGCACTTCCCATAGGTTCCCCTACATCGCTGTGTTTTCGCGTGGCTATCATAACCTCCCCTGTGTTGCTGTGTTCTCGTGCACCTGTCATAGCTTTCCATATATTGCATTGATACCGCGCACCTGTCATAGCTTCCCCCAAATCGCTGTGTTTTTGCACACCTCTCATAGCTTCCCCTATATCGCCGTATTTTCGCAAACTTCGCATAGCTTCCCCTATGTCATTGTGTTTTCGCACACCTCTGATACCTTCCCTGAAATCGCAGTATTTTAGCGCACCTCTCATTGCTTCCCCTATATCGCTGTGTTCTCACACACATCGCATAGCTTCCCCTATATCGCTGTGTTTTCGCACACCTCTCATAACTTCCCCTAGATCGCTGTGTTTTCACGCACCTCACATAGCATCCCCTATATCGCCATGTTTTCGCACACCTCACATAGCTTCCCCTATATCGCTGTCTTTTCTCACTCCTCTGATACCTTCCCCTATATCGTTCTGTTGTCGTGCACTTCCCATGGCTTCCCATATATCGCTGTGTTTTCGTGCACCACTCATACCTTCCCCTACATCACTGTATTTTCGTGCATCTCTCATACTTTCTACTATAATGCCATGTTTTCAGACACCTCCCATAGCTTCCACTATATCGCTGTGTTTTCTCTCACCTCTCATACCTTCCCCTATATCGCTCTGTTTTCGCGCACCTCTCGTAGCTTCCCATATATCGCTGCATTTACGCGCACCTCTCATAGCTTTCCCTATATCGCTGTGTTTTTGTGCACCTCCCATACCGTCCAATATATCGCTGAGATAACACTCCCCTCTCATAGCTTCCCGTATATAGCCGTGTTTTCGCTCACCTCGCATACCTTCCGCTATATCGTTGAGTTTTTGCACAACTCTCATACCTTCCACTATATTGATGTGTTCGTGCACCTCTCATACCTGCGCATATAACACGTTTTCTCGCAGATCTCTCATAGCTTCCCCTATACCGCTATGTTTTCGCGCACCTCGCATACCTTCCAGTATATCGATGTGTTTTCGCGCACTTCTCATGCCTTACCCCACATCGCTGTGTTTTTGCGCACCTCTCGCTTTCCCCAAATAGCTGTGTTTTTGCGCACTTCTGATATCTTCCCTCATATTGTCTTGTTCAGGTGCACCTCACATAGCTGCACCTACATCGCTGTCTTCACGCACCTCCCATAGATTCCCCAATGTGGCTGTGTTTTCGTGCACCTCTTATACCTTCCTCTGTATCGCTGTGTTTTCGCACACCTCCCATAGCTTCCCCGATATCGCTGTGATTTTGTGCACCTCTCATACCTTCCCCTATAGAGCTGTTTTTTTGCGCACCTCCCATACCTTCCCATTATCTCTGTGTTTTTGCGAACCTCCCATAGAATCCCCAATATGGCTGTGTTTTCGCGCACCTCTTATACATTCCCCTGTATCGCTGTGCTTTAGCACACCTCCCATAGCTTCCCCGATATCGCAGTGTTTTCGCGCACCTCCCGTAGCTTCCCCTATATCGCTGAGTTTTCTCGCACCTCTCATAGCTTCCCCTATATGGCTGTGTTTTCGCGCACCTTGCGTAGCTTCCCCTATATCGTTGTGATTTCGCGCACCTCTCATACCTTCAAGTATATCGATGTGTGTTTGCGCACCTTCCATAGCTTCCCCTATATCACTGTGTTTTCGCACAACTCGCATACCTACCACTATATCGTTTTGTTTTTGTGCACATCTCATACCTTCCATAAATCGATGTGTTTTCGCGCATCTCTCGTAGCTTCCCTGATATCGATGTGTTTTCGCCCACCTCTCATACCTGCCCCTATAAAGCATATTTTTGCAGACCTCTCATAGCTTCCCCTATATCGCAGTATTTTTGCGCACCTCGCATACCTTCCCCCATATCGTTGTGTTTTCGCGCACCTCCCATAGCTTCACATTTTTCGCTTGTCTCATACCTTCCAATATATTGCGATGCTGTCCCGCACCTCTCATCGCTTTCCCCAAATAACTGTGTGTTTGCACACCTCTCATAGCTTCTCCTATATCGCTGTGTTTTCCCGCACCTCCCATAGCTTCCCCAATATCATTGTGTTTTCGTACACCTCTGATACCTTCCCCTATATCGCCGCCTTTTCGCGCACATCTCACATCTTTCCCTATATCGCTGTGTTATCAAACAGCTTTCATGATTTCCCATATATTGCTGTGTTTTCACATACCTCCCACTGCTTCCACAATATCGCTGTTTTTGCACACCTCTCATACCTTGCCATATATGGCGATATTTTCGCACACCTCTCATAGCTTCCACTAGATCGCTGTGTTTTCACGCACCTCACATAGCGTCCCCTATATTGCCATGTTTTCGCACACCTCCCATAGCTTCCCCTATATCGCTGTGTTTTCTCGCACCTCTGCTACCTTCCCCTATATCTCTCTGTAGTCGTGTACCTCCACTGACTTCCCATATATCACTGTGTTTTCGCGCACCCCTCATACCTTCCCCTACATCGCTGTGTTTTCGCGTACCTCTCATAATTTCTCCCATAACGCCGTGTTTTCACGCAGCTCCCATAGCTTCCCCTACATCGCTGTGTTTTCTCGCACCTCTCATATCTTCCCCTATATCGCTCTGTTTTCGCGCACCTCCTGTAGCTTCCCATTTTTTGCCTTGTTTTCGCGCAGTGTTTTTGCTGGCCTCTCACAGTTGTGCCTATATCGCTGTGTTTTTGCACAACTCCCATAGCTTCCCATATATCACTGTGTTTTCACGCACCTCGCATACCTTCCCCTATATTGCTGTGTTTTTGTGCACCTCCCATACCGTCCCATTATCGCTGTGCTTTCGCGCACTTCCCATAGCTTCCCCAATATGGCTGTGTTTTCGCACACCTCTCATAGCTTCTGCTGTATTGCTGTGTTTTCCCGCACCTCAGATAGCTTCCCCAATATCATTGTGTTTTTGCACACCTCTGATACCTTCCCGTATATCGCTGTGTTTTCGCTCACCTCTTACAGCTTCCCTTAGATCGCCATGTTTTCGTGCACATCTCACATCTACCCCTATATCGCTGTGTTATCAAGCAGCTCTCATAGCTTCCCTTATATTGCTGTGTTTTCGCATACCTCCCATAGCTTCTGCTTTCTCGCTGTTTTCGCAAACCTCTCATAGCTTCCCCTTGATCTCTTTGTTTTCACGCTCCTCACAGAGCTTCCCTTATATCGCCAGGTTTTCGTGCACCTTCCATAGCTTCCCCTATATCGCTGTGTCATCTCGAACCTCTGATACCTTCCCCTATATCACTCTGTTGTCGCACACCTTCCACGGCTTCCCATATATCGCTGTGTTTTCTCGCAACTCTCATACCTTCTCCTATATCGCTCTGTTTTCGTGCACCTCCCATAGCTTCCCATATACGCCTGTGTTTTCTTGCACCTCTCATAGCTTCCCCTATATCGCTATATTTTCTGGCACCTCTCATAGCTTCCCCTGTATCGTTGTGTTTTCACGCACCTCGCATGGCTTCCCCTATATCGTTCTGTTCTCGTGCACTTCCTATGGCTTCCCATATATCGCTGTGTTTTCGTGCACCACTCATAACTTCCTCTACATCGCTGTGTTTTCGTGCAGCTCTCATACTTTCTCCTATAACGCAGTGTTTTCACGCATCTACCATAGCTTCCACTATATCGCTGTGTTTTCGCGCACCTCTCATACCTTCCCCTATATCGCACTGTTTTTGCACACCTCTCGAACCTTCCCATATATTGCTGCGTTTTTGCACACCTCTCATGCATTCCCTATATCGCTATGTTTTCGCTCACCTCGCACACCTTCCCCTATGTCGTTGTGTTTTTGTGCACTTCTCATACCTTCCCCTATATCGCTGTGTTTTTGTTGACCTCTCACAGCTGTGCCTATATCGCCCTGTTTTCGCGCAACTCCCAAAGCTTCCACTATATCGTTAAGTTTTTGTGCACCTCTCATACCTTCCACTATCTCGATGTGCTCGCGCACCTCTCATCCCTTCCCCTATATCGTCGTGTTTTCACACACCTCTCATAGTTTCCCCTATATCGCTAAGTTTTTGTGCACCTCTCATACCGTCCCATATATCGCTCAGATAACGCTCCCCTCTCATAGCCTCCCCTATGTCGCCGTGCTTTCGCGCACCGCTCATAGCTTCCCCTATGTCGTTGTGTTTTTGTGCACCTCTCATACCTTCCACTATATTGATGTGTTTTTGCGCACCTCTCATAGCTTCCCCTGTATCGATGTGTTTTCGCGCACCTCTCATACCTCTCCATATAACGCGTTTTCTCGCCGACATCTCGTAGCTTCCCCAGTATCGTTGTGTTTTCGCGAACATCGCATAACTTCCACTATATCGATGTGTTTTCGCACACTTCTCATAGCTTCACCTATATTGCTGTGTTTTTGCTGACCTCTCACAGCTGTGCCTATATCGCTGTGTTTTCGCGCACCTTCCATAGCTTCCCCTGTATCACTGTGTTTTCGCGCACCTCTCGTAGCTTCCCCTATATCGCTGTGTTTTCGCGCACCTCTCATAGCTTTCATCAAATTGCTGTGTTTTTGCTGACCTCTCACAGCTGTGCCTATGTCGCCGCGTTTTCGCGCACCTCCCATAGCTTCCCCTGTATCACTGTGTTTTCGCGCACCTCTCATACCTTCCCCTATATCGCTGTGTTTTTGCTGACCTCTCACAGCTGTGCCTATATCGCCCTGTTTTCGCGCAACTCCCAAAGCTTCCACTATATCGTTAAGTTTTTGTGCACCTCTCATACCTTCCACTATCTCGATGTGCTCGCGCACCTCTCATCCCTTCCCCTATATCGCCGTGTTTTCACACACCTCTCATAGTTTCCCCTATATCGCTAAGTTTTTGTGCACCTCTCATACCGTCCCATATATCGCTCAGATAACGCTCCCCTCTCATAGCCTCCCCTATGTCGTCGTGCTTTCGCGCACCGCTCATAGCTTCCCCTATGTCGTTGTGTTTTTGTGCACCTCTCATACCTTCCACTATATTGATGTGTTTTTGCGCACCTCTCATAGCTTCCCCTGTATCGATGTGTTTTCGCGCACCTCTCATACCTCTCCATATAACGCATTTTCTCGCCGACATCTCGTAGCTTCCCCAGTATCGTTGTGTTTTCGCGCACATCGCATAACTTCCACTATATCGATGTGTTTTCGCACACTTCTCATAGCTTCACCTATATTGCTGTGTTTTTGCTGACCTCTCACAGCTGTGCCTATATCGCTGTGTTTTCGCGCACCTTCCATAGCTTCCCCTGTATCACTGTGTTTTCGCGCACCTCCCATAGCTTCCCCTTTATCGCTGTGTTTTCGCGCACTTCTCATACCTTCCCCTATGTCGCTGTGTTTTTGCTGACCTCTCACAGTTGTGCCTATATCGCCGTGTTTTCGCGCACCTCCCATAGCTTCCCATATATCACTGTGTTTTCACGCACCTCGCATACTTTCCCCTATATTGCTGCGTTTTCGCACACCTCTCATACCGTGCCATTATCGCTGTGTTTTCGTGCACTTCCCATAGCTTCCTCAATATGGCTGTGCTTTCGCACACCTCTCATAGCTTCTGCTATATTGCTGTGTTTTCCCGCACCTCAGATAGCTTCCCCAATATCACTGTGTTTTTGCACACCTCTGATACCTTCCCGTATATCGCTGTGTTTTCGCTCACCTCTTATAGCTTCCCTTAGATCGCCGTGTTTTTGTGCACCTCTCACATCTACCCCTATATCGCTGTGTTATCAAGCAGCTCTCATAGGTTCCCCTATATTGCTGTGTTTTCGCATACCTCCCATAGCTTCCGCTTTCTCGCTGTTTTCGCAAACCTCTCATAGCTTGCCATATATTTCTGTATTTTCACAACCTCTCATAGCTTCCCCTAGATCGCTGTGTATTCATGCTCCTCACAGAGCTTCCCCTATATCGCCAGGTTTTCGTGCACCTCCCATAGCTTCCCCTATATCGCTGTGTCTTCTCTAACCTCTGATACCTTCCCCTATATCACTCTGTTGTCGCACACCTCCCACGGCTTCCCATATATCGCTGTGTTTTCGTGCTCCTCTCATACTTTCTCCTATATCGCCGTGTTTTCTCGCAACTCTCATACCTTCCCCTATATCGCTCTGTTTTCGTGCACCTCCCATAGCTTCCCATATAGGACTGTGTTTTCTTGCACCTCTCATAGCTTCCCCTATATCGCTATGTTTTCTGGCACCTCTCATAGCTTCCCATGTATCGTTGTGTTTTCACGCACCTCGCATAGATTCCCCTATATCGTTCTGTTCTCGTGCACTTCCCATGGCTTCCCATATATCACTGTGTTTAGGTGCACCACTCATACCTTCCCGTACATCGCTGTGTTTTCGTGCAGCTCTCATACTTTCTCCTATAATGCAGTGTTTTCACGCACCTACCATACCTTCCCCTATATCGCACTGTTTTTGCGCACCTCCCGTAGCGTCCCATATTTTGCTGCGTTTTCGCACACCTCTCATAGCATTCCCTATATCGCTATGTTTTCACGCACCTCGCACACCTTCCACTATATCGATGTGTTTTCGCGCACCTCTTATACCTGCCCCTACAGCGAGCTTTCTCGCCGACCTCTCGTAGCTTCCCCTATATCGCTCTGTTTTTGGCGCCTTGCATAACTTCCACTATATCGATGTGTTTTCGCGCACTTCTCATAGTTCCCCTATATCGCTGTGTTTTTGCTGACCTCTCACAGCTGTGCCTATATCGCCCTGTTTTCGTGCACCTCCCATAGCTTCCCATATATCACTGTGTTTTTGCACACCTCTCATAGCTTTTGTCAAATCGCTGTGTTTTTGGGCACCTCTCATAGCTTCCCTTGCATCTCTGTTTATTCGCGCATTTCTCATACTCTCTCCTATATCGCCGTCTTTTCATGTACCTCACTTAACTTCCACTATATTGTTGTGTTTTCTTGCACCTCTCATACCATCCCATACGTCGCTGAGATAACGCTCCCCTCTCATAGCTTCCCCTATAACGAGTTTTCTCGCCGACCTCTCACACCTTCCCCTATATCGATGTGTTTTCGCGCACTTCTCATACCTTCCCCTATATCACTGTGTTTTTGCTGACCTCTCACAGCTGTGCCTATATCGCCCTGTTTTCGCGCACCTCCCATAGCTTCCAGTATATTGCTAAGTTTTTGTGCACCTCTCATACCGTCCCATATATCGCTCAGATAACGCTGCCCTCTCATAGCTTCCCCTATAGCGCTGTGTTTTCGTGCACATCGCATACCTTCCACTATATCGATGTGTTTTCGCGCACTTCTCATACCATCCCATACATCGTTGAGATAACGCTCCCCTCTCATAGCTTCCCCTATATCGCCGTGTTTTTGCGCACCTCCCATAGCTTCCACTATTTCGCTAAGTTTTTGTGCACCTCTCATACCATCCCATATATCGCTCAGATAACACTCCCCTCTCATAGCTTCCCCTATGTTGCCATGTTTTCGCGCACCGCTCACAGCTTCCCCTATAGCGCTGTGTTTTCGCGCACCTCGCATACCTTCTGCTATATTGTTGAGTTTTTGCACACCTCTCATACATTCCACTATATCGATGTGCTCGCACACCTCTTGTAGCTTCCCTTGTATCGATGTGTTCTCGCGCACCTCTCATCCCTTCCCCTATATCGCCGTGTTTTCACGCACCTCTCATAGCTTCCCCTATAACGCATTTTCTCGCCGACCTCTCATAGCTTCCCCAATATCGTTGTGTTTTCGCGCACATCGCATAACTTCCACTATATCGATGTGTTTTCGCGCACTTCTCATACCATCCCATACATCGCTGAGATAACGCTCCCCTCTCATAGCTTCCCTATATCGCCGTGTTTTCACGCACTTCCCATAGCTTCCACTATTTCGTTAAGTTTTTGTGCACCTCTCATACCGTCCCATATATCGCTCAGAAAACACTCCCCTCTCATAGCTTCCCCTATGTTGCCATGCTTTCGCGCACCGCTCACAGCTTCCCCTATAGCGCTGTGTTTTCGTGCACCTCGCATACCTTCTGCTATATCGTTGAGTTTTTTGCACACCTCTCATACCTTCTCCTATATCGTCGTGTTTTTGCTGACCTCTCACAGTTGTGCCTATATCGCCGTGTTTTCGCGCAACTCCCATAGCTTCCCATATATCACTGTGTTTTCACGCACCTCGCAAACTTTCCCCTATATTGCTGCGTTTTCGCACACCTCCCATACCGTCCCATTATCGCTGTGTTTTCGCGCACTTCCCATATCTTCCCCAATATGGCTGTGCTTTCGCACACCTCTCATAGCTTCTGCTATATTGCTGTGTTTTCCCGCACCTCAGATAGCTTCCCCAATATCACTGTGTTTTTGCACACCTCTGATACCTTCCCGTATATCGCTGTGTTTTCGCTCACCTCTTAGAGCTTCCCTTAGATCACCGTGTTTTTGTGCACCTCTCACATCTACCCCTATATCACTGTATTAACAAGCAGCTCTCATAGATTCCCCTATATTGCTGTGTTTTCGCATACCTCCCATAGCTTCCGCTTTCTCGCTGTTTTCGCAAACCTCTCATAGCTTGCCATATATTTCTGTATTTTCGCAACCTCTCATAGCTTCCCCTAGATCTCTTTGTTTCCACGCTCCTCACAGAGCTTCCTCTATATCGCCAGGTTTTCGTGCACCTCACAGAGCTTCCCCTATATCGCTGTGTCTTCTCGAACCTTTGATACATTCCCCTATATCACTCTGTTGTCGCACACCTCCCACGGCTTCCCATATATCGCTGTGTTTTCGTGCATCTCTCATAATTTCTCCTATATCGCCGTGATTTCTCGCAACTCTCATACCTTCCTCTATATCGCTCTGTTTCCGTGCACCTCCAATAACTTCGCATATATGACTGTGTTTTCTTGCACCTCTCATAGCTTCCCCTATATCGCTATGTTTTCTGGCACCTCGCATAGCTTCCCCTATATCGTTCTGTTCTCGTACACTGCCCATGGCTTCCCATATATCGCTGTGTTTTCGTGCACCACTCATACCTTCCCCTACATCGCTGTGTTTTCGTGCAGCTCTCATATTTTCTCCTATAATGCAGTGTTTTCACGCACCCACCATACCTTCCCCTATATCGCAATGTTTTTGCGCACCTCTCGTAGCTTCCCATATTTTGGTGCGTTTTCGCACACCTCTCATAGCATTCCCTATATCGCTATGTTTTCGCGCACCTCGCACACCTTCCCCTATGTCGTTGTGTTTTTGTGCACCTCTCATACCTTCCACTATATCGATGTGTTTTGCGCACCTCTGATACCTGCCCCTATAACGAGTTTTCTCGCCGACCTCTCATAGCTTCCCCTATATCGCTGTGTTTTCGTGCACCTCGCATAACTTCCACTATATCGAAGTGTTTTCGCGCACTTCTCATAGTTCCCCTATATCGCTGTGTTTTTGCTGACCTCTCACAGCTGTGCCTATATTGCCCTGTTTTCGCGCACCTCCCATAGCTTCCACTATATCGCTAAGTTTTTGTGCACCTCTCATACCGTCCCATATATCGCTCAGAGAACGCTCCCCTCTCATAGCTTCCCCTATGTCGTTCTGTTTTTGTGCACCTCTTATACTTTCCACTATATCAATGTGTTTTTGCGCACCTCTCGTAGCTTCCCCTGTATCAATGTGTTTTCGTGCACCTCTCATACCTGTCCCTATAACGAGTTTTCTCGCCGACCTCTCATAGCTTCCCCAATACTGTTGTGTTTTTGTGCACATCACATAACTTCCACTATATCGATGTGTTTTCGCGCACTTCTCATAGCTTCACCTATATCGCTGTGTTTTTCCTGACCTCTCACAGCTGTGCCTATATTGCTGTGTTTTCGCGCACCTCCCATAGCTTCCCCTGTATCACTGTGTTTTCGCGCACCTCTCATATCTTTCGTCAAATTGCTCTGTTTTTGCTGGCCTCTCACAGCTGTGCCTATATCACCGTGTTTTCGCGCACCTTCCATAGCTTCCACTATATTGCTATGTTTTCTTGCACCTCTCATACCTTCCCCCCTGTCGCTCTGTTTTCACGCACGTCTCGTAGCTTCCCCTATATCGCTGTGTTTTCGCGCACCTCTCATATCTTTCGTCAAATTGCTCTGTTTTTGCTGGCCTCTCACAGCTGTGCCTATATCGCCGTGTTTTCGCGCACCTTCCATAGCTTCCACTATATTGCTGTGTTTTCTTGCACCTCTCATACCTTCCCCTATATCGCTCAGATAACGCTCCCCTCTCATAGCTTCCCCTATATCACCATATTTTCGCGCATCTCTCATAGCTTCCCCTATAGCTGTGTTTTTGTGCACCTCGCATACCTTCCGCTATATCGTTGAGTTTTTGCCACCTCTCATACCTTCCACTATATCGATATGTTTGCGCACCTCTGGTAGCTTCCCCTGTATCGATGTGTTCTTGCGCACCTCTCATCCCTTCCCCTATATCGCCGTTTTTTCACACACCTCTCATAGCTTCCCCTAGATCGCTGTTTTCACGCACCTCACATAGCGTCCCCTATGTCGCCGTGCTTTCGTGCACCGCACATATCTTCCCCTATAGTGCTGTGTTTTCACGCACCTCGCATACCTTCCGCTATATCGTTGAGTTTTTGCACACCTCTCATACCTTCCACTATATCGATGTGCTCGCGCACCTCTCGTAGCTTCCCCTATATTGCCGTGTTTTCACGCACCTCTCATAGCTTCCCCTATGTCGTTGTGTTTTTGTGCACCTCTCATACCTACCACTATATCGATGTGTTTTGCGCACCTCTCGTAGCTTCCCCTGTATCGATGTGTTTTCGCGTACCTCTCATACCTGTCTCTATAATGCGTTTTCTCGCCGACCTCTCATAGCTTCCCCAGTATCGTTGTGTTTTCACGCACATCGCATAACTTCCACTATATCGATGTGTTTTCGCGCACTTCTCATACCATCCCATACATCGCTGAGATAACGCTCCCCTCTCATAGCTTCCACTATATCACCGTGTTTTCGTGCGCTTCTCATAGCTTCCCCTATATCGTTGTGTTTTCGCGCACCTCTCATAGCTTCCCCGACATCGATGTGTATTTGTGTACCTCTCATATTGTCCCATATATCGCTGAGATTATGCTCCCCTCTCATAAATTCCCCTATATCGCCATGTTTTCGCGCACCTCCCATAGCTTCCACTATATCGCTAAGTTTTTGTGCACCTCTCATACCGTCCCATATATTGCTCAGATAACGCTCCCCTCTCATAGCTTCCCCTATGTCGCCGTGCTTTCGCGCACCGCTCATAGCTTCCCCTATACCGTTGTGTTTTCGCGCACCTCGCATACCTTCAGCTATATCATTGAGTTTTTGCACACCTCTCATACCTTCCACTATATCGATGTGCTCGCGCACCTCTCGTAACTTCCCCTGTATCGATGCGTTCTCGCGCACCTCTCATCCCTTCCCCTATATCATCGTGTTTTCACGCACCTCTCATAGCTTCCCCTATGTTGTTGTGTTTTTGTGCACCTCTCATACCTTCCACTATATCGATGTGTTTTCGCGCACCTCTCATACCTGCCCCTATAACGCGTTTTCTCGCCAACCTCTCATAGCTTCCCCAATATCATTGTGTTTTCGCGCACCTCCCATAACTTCCACTATATTGCTGTATTTTCTTGCACCTCTCATATAATCCCATACATCGCTGAGATAGCGCTCCCCTCTCATAGCTTCCCCATATCACCGTGTTTTCATGCACCTCTCAGCTTCCCCTATATCGTTGTGTTTTCGCGCACCTCCCATAGCTTCCACTATATCGCTAAGTTTTTGTGCACCTCTCATACCGTCCCATATATCGCTCAGATAACGCTCCCCTCTCATAGCTTCCCCTATGTCGCCGTGCTTTTGCGCACCGCTCATAGCTTCCCCTATACCGTTGTGTTTTCGCGCACCTCGCATACCTTCCGCTATATCGTTGAGTTTTTGCACACCTCTCATACATTCCACTATATCGATGTGCTCGCACACCTCTTGTAGCTTCCCCTGTATCGATGTGTTCTCGCGCACCTCTCATCCCTTCCCCTATATCACCGTGTTTTCACGCACCTCTCATAGCTTCCTCTATGTCATTGTGTTTATGTGCACCTCTCATATCTTCCACTATATCGATGTGTTTTTGCGCACCTCTCGTAGCTTCCCCTGCATCGATGTGTTTTCGCGCACCTCTCATACCTGCCCCTATAACGCGTTTTCTCGCCGACCTCACATAGCTTCCCCTATATCGCTGTGTTTTCGTGCACATCGCATAACTTCCACTATATCGATGTGTTTTCGCGCACTTCTCATAGTTTCACCTATATCGCTGTGTTTTTGCTGATCTCTCACAGCTGTGCCTATATCGCTGTGTTTTCACGCACCTCCCATAGCTTCCCCTGTATCACTGTGTTTTCGCGCACCTCTCATACCTTCCCCTATATCGCTGTGTTTTTGTGCACCTCTCATAGCTTTCGTCAAATTGCTGTGTTTTTGGGTACCTCTCATACCTTCCCCTCTGTCGCTCTGTTTTCGCGCACCTCCCATAGCTTCCCCTATATCGCTTTGTTTTTGTGCACCTCTCATACCGTCCCATATATCGCTCAGATAACGCTCCCTTCTCATAGCTTCCCTTATATCGCCGTATTTTCACGCACCTCTCATAGCTTCCCTTATAGCTGTGTTTTCGCGCACCTCGCATACCTTCTGCTATATCGTTGAGGTTTTGCCACCTCTCATACCTTCCACTATATCGATATGTTTGCGCACCTCTGGTAGCTTTCCCTGTATCGATGTTTTCTCGCGCACCTCTCATTCCATCCCCTATATCGCCGTGTTTTCACACACCTCTCATAGCTTCCCCTATATCACTGTGTTTTCGCACACCTTGCACATCTTACCCTATGTTGTTGTGTTTTTGTGCACCTCTCATACCTTCCACTATATCGATGTGTTTTTGCGCACCTATTGTAGCTCCCCGTATCGATGTGTTTTCGCGCACCTCTCATACCTGCCCCTATAACGCGTTTTCTCGCCGACCTCCCATAGCTTCCCCTTTATCACTGTGTTTTCGCGCACTTCTCATACCTTCCCCTATATCGCTGTGTTTTTGCTGACCTCTCACAGCTGTGCCTATATCTCCGTGTCTTCGTGCACCTCTCATAGCTTCCCCTATATTGCTGTGTTTTCGCACACCTCTCATAGCTTTCGTCAGATCGCTGTGTTTTTGGGTACCTATCATAGCTTCCCCTACAGCTCTGTTTTTTTGCACATTTCTCATACATTCTTCTATATTGCCGTCTTTTCACGCACCTCCCATAGCTTCCACTATATTGCTGTGTTTTCTCGCACCTCTCATACCTTCCCCTATGTCGCTCGATTTTCGTGCACCTCCCATAGCTTCCCATATATTGCTGTGATTCGCGCACCTCTCATACCTTCCACTATATCGTTGTGTTTTCACACACCTCTCGAAGCTTCCCCTATATCGATGTGTTTTCGCGCACGTCTCATAACTTCCCCTATATCGCTGTGTTTTCTTGCACCTCCCATAGGTTCCCCTCCATCGTTGTGTTTTCGCGTGCCTATCATACCCTCCCCTGTGTTGATGTTTTCTCGTGCACCTCTCTTAGCTTTCCATATATTGCCATGATTTCGCGCACCTCTCATAGCTTCCCCTATATCGCAGTGTTTTTGCTGACCTCTCATAGCTTCTCCAATATCGCTGTGTTTTCCCGCACTCCCATAGCTTCCCCAATATCATTGTGTTTTCGCGCACCTCTGATACCTTCCCCTGTTTCGCTGTGTGTTTTCACGCATCTCTTATAGCTTCCCCTATATCGATGTGTTTTGCGCACCTCTCATACCTGCCCCTATAATGCGTTTTCTCGCCGGCCTCTCATAGCTTCCCCTATATCGCTGTGTTTTCGTGCACTTCTCATACCTTCCCCTATATCGCTGTGATTTTGCTGACCTCTCACAGCTGTGCCTATATCTCCGTGTTTTCGTGCACCTCTCATAGCTTCCCCTATATGGCTGTGTTTTCGCACACCTCTCATAGCTTTCGTCAGATCGCTGTGTTTTTGGGTACCTATCATAGCTTCCCCTACATCTCTGTTTTTTTGCACATTTCTCATACATTCTTCTATATTGCCGTCTTTTCACGCACCTCCCATAGCTTCCACTATATTGCTGTGTTTTCTTGCACCTCTCATACCTTCCCCTATGTCGCTCGATTTTCGTGCACCTCCCATAGCTTCCCATATATTGCTGTGATTCGCGCACCTCTCATACCTTCCACTATATCGTTGTGTTTTCACACACCTCTCGAAGCTTCCCCTATATCGATGTGTTTTCGCGCACCTCTGATACCTTCCCGTTTCGCTGTGTGCTTTCGCGCACCTCTCATAGCTTCCCCTATATCGCAGTGTTTTTGCTGACCTCTCATAGCTTCTCCAATATCGCTGTGTTTTCCCGCACTCCCATAGCTTCCCCAATATCATTGTGTTTTCGCGCACCTCTGATACCTTCCCCTGTTTCGCTGTGTGTTTTCGCGCATCTCTTATAGCTTCCCCTATATCGATGTGTTTTCGTGCACTTCTCATACCTTCCCCTATATCGCTGTGATTTTGCTGACCTCTCACAGCTGTGCCTATATCTCCGTGTTTTCGTGCACCTCTCATAGCTTCCCCTATATGGCTGTGTTTTCGCACACCTCTCATAGCTTTCGTCAGATCGCTGTGTTTTTGGGTACCTATCATAGCTTCCCCTACATCTCTGTTTTTTTGCACATTTCTCATACATTCTTCTATATTGCCGTCTTTTCACGCACCTCCCATAGCTTCCACTATATTGCTGTGTTTTCTTGCACCTCTCATACCTTCCCCTATGTCGCTCGATTTTCGTGCACCTCCCATAGCTTCCCATATATTGCTGTGATTCGCGCACCTCTCATACCTTCCACTATATCGTTGTGTTTTCACACACCTCTCGAAGCTTCTCCTATATCGATGTGTTTTCGCGCACCTCTGATACCTTCCCGTTTCGCTGTGTGCTTTCGCGCACCTCTCATAGCTTCCCCTATATCGCAGTGTTTTTGCTGACCTCTCATAGCTTCTCCAATATCGCTGTGTTTTCCCGCACTCCCATAGCTTCCCCAATATCATTGTGTTTTCGCGCACCTCTGATACCTTCCCCTGTTTCGCTGTGTGTTTTCGCGCATCTCTTATAGCTTCCCCTATATCGATGTGTTTTCGTGCACTTCTCATACCTTCCCCTATATCGCTGTGATTTTGCTGAACTCTCACAGCTGTGCCTATATCGCCGTGTTTTCGTGCACCTCCCATAGCTTCCCATATACCACTGCGTTTTCGTGCACTCCCATAGTTTCCCCAATATCATTGTGTTTTCGCACACCTCTGATACCTTCCCCTGTTTCGTTGTGTTTTCGCGCACCTCTTATAGCTTCCCCATATCGTCGTGTTTTCGCGCACTTCTCATAGCTTGCCATATATGGCGATGTTTTCGCACACCTCTCATAACTTTCCATAGATCTCTGTGTTTTCGCGCACCTCACTTAGCGTCCCCTATATCGCCATGTTTTCGCACACCTCCCATAGCTTCCCCTATATTGCTGTGTTCTCTCACTCCTCTGATACCTTCCCCAATATCGCTCTGTTGTCGTGCACTTCCCATGGCTTCCCAATATCGTTGTGTTTTCGTGCACCACTCATGCCTTCACCTACATCGCTGTGCTTTCGTGCACATCTGATACTTTCTCCTATAACGCCGTGTTTTCACGCACCTACCATAGCTTCCACTATATTGCTGTGTTTTCTCGCACCTCTCATCCCTTCCCCTATATTGCCCTGTTTTCGCGCACCTCTCGTAGCTTCCCATATATGGCTGCGTTTTGGCGCACCTCCCATAGCTTCCCCTATATCGTTGATTTTTTGCGCACCTCTCATAGCTTCCCCTATATCGCTGTGTTTTCGCACACCTCGTGTAGCTCCTCCTGTATCGATGTGTTCTGGTGCACCTCTCATCCCTTCCCCTATATCGCCGTGTTTTCGTGCACCTCCCATAGCTTCCCCTAAATCAATATGTTTTCGCGCACCTCTCATAACTTCCCCTATATTGCTGTTTTTCCATGCACCTCCCACAGGTTCCCCTGCTTCGATGTGTTTTCACGCACCTCTCATAACTCCCCCTATATCGCTGTCTTTCCATGCATCTCCCACAGGTTTCCCTGCATCCCTGTGTTTTTGCGGGCCTATCGCACCCTCCCCTGTGTTGCTGTGTTCTCGTGCACTTCTCTTAGCTTTCCATATAATGCAATGATTTCGCGCACCTCTCATAGCTTCCCCGATATCATTGTGTTTTCGCACACTTCTGATACCTTCCCTTGTATCACTGTGCTATCGTGCACCTCTTATAGCTTCCCCTATATCGTCGTGTTTTCGCGCACCTCTCACTTCTTCCCCTATATCGCTGTGTTTTATCACTCCCCTGATACCTTCCCCTATATCGCTCTGTTGTCGTGCACTTCCCATGGCTTCCCATATATCGCTGTGTTTTCGTGCACCACTCATACCTTCTCCCACATTGCTGTGTTTTCGTGCACCTCTGAGACTTTCTCCTATAATGCCGTGTTTTCACGCACCTCCCATAGCTTCCACTATATCGCTGTGTTTTCTCGCACCTCTCATACCTTCCCCCATACCGCTCTATTTTCTTGCACCTCCCTTAGCTTCCCATATATGGCTGGGTTTTCTGGCACCTCTCGTAGCTTCCCCTATATCACTGTGTTTTCGCACACTTCTCATCCCTTCCCCTATATCGATGTGTTTTTGCGCACCTCTCATAGCTTCCCCTGTATCGATGTGTTTTCGCGCACCTCTCATACCTGCCCCTAAACGCGTTTTTTCGCAGACCTCTTATAGCTTCCCCTATATTGCTGTGTTTTCACGCACCTCTCATAGCATTCCTGATATCGCTGTGTTTTTGCGCACCTCTCATAGCTGCCCCTACATCTCTGAGTTTTCGCACATTTCTCATACATTCTCCTTTATGTTCGTCTTTTCACGCACCTCTCATAGCTTCCATTATATTGCTGTGTTTTCTTTCACCTCTCATACCTTCCCCTATATCGCTCTGTTTTCGTGCACCTCCCATAGCTTCCCATATATCCCTGGGTTTTCGCGCACCTCTCATACCTTCCACTATATCACTGTGTTTTCGCGCACCTCTTGTAGATTCCCCTGTATCGATGTGTTTTTGCACATTTCTCATTCTTCTATATCGCCGTCTTTTCATGCAACTCCCATAGTTTCCCCTATATCGATGTGTTTTCTCGCAGCTCTCATACCTTCCCCTATATTGTTCTGTTTTCGCGAATTTCTCATAGCTTTCTCTATATCGCAATGGTTTCGCGCACCTCCCATAGCTTCCCCTAATTTGCTGTGTTTTCTTGCATCTCTCATACCTTCCCCTATATCGCTCTGTTTCCATGCACCTCCCATAGCTTCCCCTATATTGCTGTGTTTTCTTGCACCTCCGATAGCTTCCCATATATCGCTGTGTTTTCGCGCACACTCATTCCTTCCACTATACTTAAGGAAGTAGCCCAAGAAATAGTGGATGACTTAGTGATAATTTTTCAAAACTCGTTAGGTTCTGGACTAGTTCCTGAGGATTGGAGGGTGGCTAATGTAACCCCACTTTTTAAAAAAGGAGGGAGAGAGAAACCGGGGAATTATAGACCGGTGAGCCTAACGTCGGTGGTGGGGAAACTGCTGGAGTCAGTTATCAAAGATGTGATGACAGCACATTATCGGACAAAGTCAGCATGGATTTGTGAAAGGAAAATCATGTCTGACGAATCTCATAGAATCTTTTGAGAATGTAACTAGTAGAGTGGATAGGGGAGAACCAGTGGATGTGGTATATTTGGATTTTCAGAAGGCTTTTGACAAGGTCCCACACAGGAGATTAGTGTGCAAACTTAAAGCACACGGTATTGGGGGTAAGGTATTGATGTGGATGGAGAATTGGTTAGCAGACAGGAAGCAAAGAGTGGGAATAAAAGGGACCTTTTCAGAATGGTAGGCGGTGACTAGTGGGGTACCGCAAGGATCAGTGCTGAGACCCTAGTTGTTTACAATATATATTAATGACTTGGATGAGGGAATTAAACGCAGCATCTCCAAGTTTGCGGATGACACGAAGCTGGGCGGCAGGGTTAGCTGTGAGGAGGATGCTAAGAGGATGCAGAGTGACTTGGATAGGTTGGGTGAGTGGGCAAATTCATGGCAGATGCAATTTAATGTGGATAAATGTGAAGTTATCCACTTTGGTGGCAAAAATAGGAAAACAGATTATTATCTGAATGGTGGCCGATTAGGAAAAGGGGAGGTGCAACGAGACCTGGGTGTCATTATACACCAGTCATTGAAAGTGGGCATGCAGGTACAGCAGGCGGTGAAAAAGGTGAATGGTATGCTGGCATTTATAGCGAGAGGATTCGAGTACAGGAGCAGGGAGGTAATACTGCAGTTGTACAAGGCCTTGGTGAGACCACACTTGGAGTATTGTGTGCAGTTTTGGTCCCCTAATCTGAGGAAAGACATCCTTGCCATAGAGGGAGTACAAAGAAGGTTCATCAGATGGATTCCTGGGATGGCAGGACTTTCATATGAAGAAAGACTGGATGAACTGGGCTTGTACTCGTTGGAATTTAGAAGATTGAAGGGGGATCTGATTGAAACGTATAAAATCCTAAAGGGATTGGACAGGCTAGATGCAGGAAGATTGTTCCCGATGTTGGGGAAGTCCAGAATAAGGGGTCACAGTTTGAGGATAAAGGGGAAGCCTTTTAGGACCGAGATTAGGGAAAAACTTCTTCACACAGCGAGTGGTGAATCTGTGGAATTCTCTGCCACAGGAAACAGTTGAGGCCAGTTCATTGGCTATATTTAAGAGGGAGTTAGATATGGCTCTCGTGGCTACGGGGATCAGGGGGTATGGAGGGAAGGCTGGGGCGGGGTTCTGAGTTGGATGATCAGCCATGATCATAATAAATGGCGGTGCAGGCTCGAAGGGCCGAATGGCCTACTCCTGCACCTAATTTCTATGTTTCTATACCGCTGTGTTTCCGCGCACCTCTCGCAGCTTCCCCTATATCTATGTGCTTTCTCACACCTCTGATAACTTCCCCTATATCGCTGTGTTGTCATGCACCACCCATGGCTTCCCATATATCGCTGTGTTTTCGCGCACCTCTCATAGTTTCCCCTATATCGCTGTGTTTTCATGTACCTCGCATACCTTCCCCTATATAGTTGTGTTTTTGTGCACCTCTCATACCTTCCACTATATCGATGTGCTTCACGCATGTATCGTAGCTTCCCCTGTATCGATGTGTATTCACGCAGCTCTCATACCTGACCCTATATCGTCTTGTTTTTGCAGACCTCTCATACCTTCAACTATATCGTTGTGTTTTCACGCACCTCTCATACCTTCCACTATATTGATGTGTTTTCGCGTACCTCTCATAACATCCCCTATGTCGCTGTGTTTTCACGCCCCTCCCACAGTTTCGCATTTTTTGTCTTGTTTTTGTGCACCTCTCATAGCTTCTCATATATTGTGATGTTTCGCGCACCTCTCATACCTTCCCCTATGTCACTCTGTTTTCGTGCACTTCCCATAGCTTCCCATATATCGCTGTTTTTTCGCGTGCTTATCATATCTTCCCCTATATGGCTGTGTTTTCGTACACCTCCCATAGCTTCCCCTATACCGCTGTGTTTTCGAGCACCTCTCATACCTTTGCCTATATCACTGTGTTTTCACGCACCTCCCATACCTACCCGCATATCACTGTGTTTTCACGCACCGCTCATACCATCCCCTATGTCGCTCCGTTTTAGCGCACCTCTCATCGCTTCCCCTATATCGACATGTTTTCAAGCACCCCTCATACCTTCACTTATATCACCGTATGTTCGCGCACCTCCCATCGCTTCCCCTATATCACTCTGTTTTCGCGCACCTCTCATAGCTTCCCCTGTATCGAAGTGTTTTGGCACACCTCTCAAACTTGCCCCTATATCTCTGTGTCTTTGCAGACCTCTCATTGCTTCCCCTATATCACTGTGTTTTCGCGTACCTCGCAAACCTTCCCCTATATCGTTGTGTTTTCACTGCACCTCTCATTCCTACCACTGTATCGATGTGTTTTCACGCACCTCCCATAGCTTCCCATTTTTCGCCGTGTTTTCGCGCACCTCTCATAGCTTCCCATATATTGCGATGTTTTCGCACATCTCTCATATATTCCCCCAAATCGCTGTGTTTTTGCGCACCTCTCATAGCTTCCCCTATATCGCTGTGTTCTGGTGCACCTCCCATAGCTTCCCATATATCGCTGTCTTTTCGTGCTCCTCTCACACCTTCCACTATATCGCTGTGTTTACGTGCACCTCTCGTATCTTCCCCTATATCGCCACTTTCTCGCGCACCTCTCATACCTTCCCGTATATTGCAATGATTTCGCACACCTCTTATAGCTTCCTCCAAATCGCTGTGTTTGTGCGCACCTCTCATAACTTCCCCTATTTCGGCATGTTTTTACACACCTCCCATAGCTTCCCCTATATCGCTGTATTTTCGCGCACCTCCCATTATTTCCTCTATATTGCTGTGTTTTTGCGCACCTCTGATACCTTCCCCTATATTGTTGTGTTTTCGCGTACCTCTCATACCCTCCCATATATCGCTGTGTTTTCATGCACCTCCCATAGCTTCCCATTCTTCGCCGTGTTCTCACGCAAATCTCATAGCTTCCCATATTTTGTGATGTTTTAGCGCACCTCTCATAGCTTCCCATATATTGGTCTTTTCGCGCACCTCTCGTAACTTCCCCTATATCGATGTGTTTTCGCGCACCTCTCATAGCTTCCCCTATGTCGCCGTGTTTTCGCGTACCTCCCATAGCTTCCTCTACATCGTTGTGTTTTCGCGCACCTCTCATACCTTCCCCTATATCGACGTGTTTTCACACACCTCTCATACCTTCACATATATCGCTGTGTTTTTGTGCACCTCCCATAGCTTCCCCTATATCACTGTGTTATCGCACACCTCTCATACCTTCCCCTATATCGTTGTGTTTTCGCGCACCTAGCATATCTTCCCCGTATGACTGTGTTTTCATGCACCTCCCATAACTTCCCTTATGTCGCTGTGCTCTCGTGCACCTCTCATCACTTCCCATATATTGCTCTGCTTTCACACACCTCCCATAGCTCCCCCTACATTGCTGTGTTTTTGTGCACCTCTCATACCTTCCCCCATATCACACTGTTTTCACGCACCTCCCATAATTCTACATATATCACCGTATTTTCGCGCACCACCCATATCTTCCATGCACAAAAACATGGCGATATAGGGGAAGCTCTGTGAGGAGCATGAAAACACAGCAATCTAGGGGAAGCTATGAGAGCTGCTTGATAATACAGCGATATAGGGGTAGATGTGAGAGGTGCGCGAAAACATGGCGATATAGGGGAAGTTATCTGAGGTGTGCGAAAACAGAATGATATTGGGGAAGCTATGTGAGGTGCAGGAAAACACAGCAATATAGTGGAAGCTATGGGAGGTTCACGAAAACACAGCGATGTAGGGGAAGGTATGAGTGGTGCACGAAAACACAGCGATATATGGGAAGCCATGGGAAGTGCACGACAACAGAGCGATATAGGGGAAGGTATCAGAGGAGTGCGAAAACACAGCGATATAGCGGAAGCTATGTGAGGAGTGCACAAACATGGCGATATAGGGGGCGATATGTGAGGTGTGCGAAAACACAGCGATCTAGGGGAAGTTATGAGAGGTGTGCGAAAACATCACCATATATGGCAAGCTATGAGAGGTGTGCGAAAACAGCGATATAGCGGAAGGTATGGGAGGTATGCGAAAACACACAATATAGGGGAAGCTATGAAAGCTGCTCGATAACACCGCGATATAGGGGAAGATGTGAGAGGTGCGCGAAAACACGATGATATACGGGAAGCTATAAGAGGTGCGCGAAAACACAGCGATATAGGGGAAGGTATCAGAGGTGTGCGAAAACACAATGATATTGGGGAAGCTATGGGAGATGCGGGAAAACACAGCGATAAAGGAGAAGCTATGAGAGATGCGCGAAAACACAGCCATATTGGGGAAGCTATGAGAGGTGTGCAAGAACACGGCGATATTTGGCAAAGCTATGAGAGGTCAGCAAAAACACAGCGATATAGGGGAAGCTATGAGAGGTGCACGAAAACACAGTGATTTGGGGGTAGGTATAAGAGGCGCGCGAAATCATTGCAATATATGGAAAGCCATAAGAGGTGCACGAGAACACAGCAACACAGGGGAGGGTATGATCGGCACGCGAAAACACAGCGATGTAGGGCAACCTATGGGAGGTGTGCATACAGGGGAAGTTATGGGAGGAGCATGAAAACACAGTCATACAGGGAGGTATGAGAGGTGCGCTAAAACACAGTAATATAGGGGAAGGTATGAGAGGTCAGCGAAAACACGGCGATATAGGGGAAGGTATGAGAGGTGCGCAAAAACACAGTGATGTAGGGGAAGCTATGGGAGGTGTGCGAAAGCAGAGTGATATATGGGAAGTGATGAGAGGTGCACGAGAGCACAGCGACATAAGGGAAGTTAAGGGAGGTGCATGAAAACACAGTCATACGGGGAAAGTATGAGAGGTGCGCTAAAACACAGCACTATAGGGGAAGGTATGAGAGTTGCATGAAAACACGGCGATATATGTGAAGATATGAGAGCTGTGTGAAAAGACGTTGATATAGGGGAAGCTATGGGAGGTGCATGAAAACACAGCGATGTAGGGGGAAGCTACGAGAGGTGGTCAAAAACAAAGCGGTGTCGGAGAATCTATGAGAGGTGCGTGAAAACACAGCGATATATGGGAATCTATGGGTGGTGTGAAAATACACAGCGATGTAGGGGAGGCTCTGTGAGGTGCGCGAAAACACAGCGATATAGGGGTAGGTATCAGGGGTGCGCGAATACAAGGCGATATCGGGGAAGATATGAGAGGTGCCCAAAAACACGGCAATATAGGGGAAGGTATGAGAGGAGCGAAAACACAGCGATATAGGGGAAGGTATCAGAGGTGCACGGAAACTGGGCAATATAGGGGAAGCTATGGTAGGTGCGCAAAAAATGAGCGATATCGGGGAAGCAGTGGGAGGTGCGCAAAAACACAGCAATAATGTGGAAGCTATGGGTGTGTGCGCGAAAACACAGCTATATATGGGAAGCTATGGGAGGTGCACAAAAACGCAGCGATATAGGGGAATATATGAGAGATGCGCAAAAACACAGCGATGCAGGGGAAGCTATGGGAGGTACACGGATACACAGCAATGTTGGGGAAGCTATGGGAGGTGCACGAAAACACAACGAGAAGGGAGTAGGTGTGAGAGGTGTCAGAAACACAGCAATATAGGAGAAGGTATGAGAGTTGCGTGAAAACACAGCGATGTAGGGGAAGCTATGCGAGGTGTGCCCTAGAACACGACGATATAGGAGAAGATATTAGATATCTTCTCGTGAAAACACAGAGATATAGGGGAAACTATGGTAGGTGCATGAAAACACAGCGATATAGGGGAAGGTACGGAGGTGCGTTAAATCATGGCGAAATAGGGGAAGTTATGAGAGGTATGCAAAAACACAGGGATGTAGGGGAAGATATGATAGGTGCATGAAAACACAGCGATATAGGCGAAGTAAATGAGTGGTGCGTGAAAACACATATATAGGGGAAGCTATGAGGGGTGCGCGAAAACACAGTGATATAGTGCAAGGTATGAGAGGTGCGCAAAAACACAGCGATATATGGGAGGCTATGGGAGATGCGTGAAAACAGAGCGATAGAGGGGAAGGTATGAGAGGTGTGATAAAACACAGCAATATAGGGTTAACTATGGGTTGTGCGTGAAAACAGGGCTAAAATAGGAGAAGGTATGAGAGGTGCGTGAAAATAGAGCGACGTAGGGGAAGCTATGCGAGGTGCACCAGAACGCGGCGATATGGGGGAAGCTAAGAGAGGTGCGCAAAAACACAGCAGTTTGGGGGATCTATGAGACGTGCGCAAAAAACATCACAAAATATGGGAAGCTATGAGAGGTGCGCGAAAACACAGCGATATAGGGGAATATATGAGAGGTGCGTGAAAACACAGTGATATAGGGGAAGTTATGGGAGGTGCGCGAAAGCACGACGATTTGGGGCAAATCTATAAGAGGCGCCGAAAACTCGGCGAAAAATGGGAAGCTATGGGAGGTCGGTGAAAACAGGGCGATATAGCGGAAGTGATGAGAGGTGCACCAGAACACAGCGACATAGGGGAAGCTGTGGGAGGTGTGCGAAAACACAGCGATATAGGGTAATGAATGGGAGGTGCGTTAAAACACTGCTATATAGGGGAAGGTATGAGATGTGCGCGAAAACACAGTGATATAGGGGAAGCTGTGGGAGGAGCGCGAAAACACGGCGATATACATGAAGGTATGAGAGGTGCGCGAAAACACATCGATATAGGGGAAGCTACGAGTGATGCGCGAAAACACAGCGATATAGTGGAAGGTATGAGAGGTGCGCGAAAACACAGCGAAATATGGGAAGCTATGGGAGGTGCACGAAAGCACAGCGAGAAAGGAGTAGGTGTGAGAAGTGTCAGAAACACAGCAATATAGGAGAAGGTATCAGAGTTGCGTGAAAACACAGCGATGTAGGGGAAGCTATGCGAGGTGTGGCCTAGAACATGGCGATATAGGAGAAGATATTAGATATGCGCGAAAACAGAGCGATATAGGGGAAGCTATGGTAGATGCACGAAAACACAGCGATATAGGGAAATGTACGGGAGGTGCATGAAAACACAGCGATATAGGGGAAGGTACGGAGGTGCGTTAAATCATGGCGAAATAGAGGAAGTTATGAGAGGTGCGCAAAAACACAGTGATGTAGGGGAAGATATGGGAGGTGCATGAAAACACAGCGATATAGGCGAAGTAAATGAGCGGTGCGTGAAAACACATTGATATAGGGGAAGCTATGAGGGGTGCACGAAAGCACAGCGATATTGTGCAAGGTATGAGAGGTGCGCGAAAACACAGCGATATATGGGAAGCTATGGGAGATGCATGAAAACATAGCGATATAGGGGAAGGTATGAGAGGTGTGAGAAAACACAGCAATATAGGGTTAGCTATGGGACGTGTGCGAAAACAGGGCCAAAATAGGAGAAGGTATGAGAGGTGCGCGAAAACAGAGCGACGTAGGGGAAGCTATGTGAGGTGCGCCAGAACGTGGCGATATAGGGGAAGCTCAGAGAGGTGCTCAAAAACACAGCGGTTTGTGGGAATCTATGAGACATGCGCGAAAACATCGCAATATATGGGAAGCTATGAGAGGTGCGCGAAAACATGGCAATAAATGGGAAGCTCTGGGAGGTGCATGACAACACGGCGATATAAGGGAAGGTATCAGAGGTGCGTGAAAGCACAGCAATACAGGGGAATCTATGGAAGGTGTGCGAAAACACAGCGATATAGAGGATGGTGTGATAGGCACGTAAAAACACAGCGATACTTGGGAAGCTATGTAAGTGCATTAAAACACAGCGAAATAGGGGAAGGTATGAGAGGTGCACAAAAACACAGCGATGTAGGGGAAGATATGGGAGTTGCATGAAAATACAACGACATAGTGGATGGTGTGATAGGTACGCGAAAACACAGCAATATATGGGAAGCTATGGAGGTGCACGAAAACAGAGCGAGAAAGGGGCAGGTATGAGAGGTGTGAGCGAAGACAGCAATATAGGGGAAGCTATGGGAGGTGGGTGAAAACACGGCGATATAGGAGAAGGTATGAGAGGTGCGCGAAAACATAGCGATGTAAGGGAAGCTATGTGAGGTGCGCCAGAACACGGCGATATAGGGGAAGTTATGAGAGGTGTGCAAAAACACAGCGATTTGGGGGAATCGATCAGTGGTGCTCGAAAACATCGCAATATGTGGGAAGCTAAGAGAGATGTGCGAAAACAAGGTGAAAATTGGGAAGTTATGGGAGGTCCGTGAAAACAGGGCGATATAGCGGAAGTGATGAGAGGTGCACGAGAGCACAGCGACATAGGGGAAGCTATGGGATGTGCGCGAAAACACAGCGATACAGGGGTAGGTATGCGTAGTGCATGAAAACACAGTGACATAGGGGAAGGTATCAGAGGTGCGTGAAAACACAGCGATACAGGGGAATCTATGGGAGGACTGCGAAAACACAGCGATATAGTGGATGGCAAAATAAGGGAAGGTATGAGAGGTGCGCAAAAACACAGTGATATAGTGGAAAGTATGAGAGGTGCACGAAAACACAGTGATATATGGAAAGCTATTGGGGATGCACGAAATCACAGCGATATATGGGAAGCTATGGAGGTGCGTTAAAACACAGCGAAATAGGGGAAGTTCTGAGAGATGCTCAAAAGCACAGTGATATAGTGGAAGGAATGAGAGGTGCACGAAAACACAACGATATATGGGAAGATATGGGGGATGCACGAAAACAGAGCGATATAGGGGAAGGTATGAGAGGTGTTGGAAAACAGAGCGATATAGGGGATAGTATGGGAGGTGCGAGAAAACACGGCGATATAGGAGAAGGTCTCAGAGGTGTGAGAAAACACAGCAATATAAGGGAAGCCATGGGACGTGCTTGAAAACACGCTCAAAATAGGAGAAGGTATGAGAGGTGCGCGAAAACAGAGCGACGTAGGGGAAGCTATGCGAGGTGCGCCAGAACACGGGGATATAGGGGAAGCTAAGAGATGTGCACAAAAACACAGCGATTTGGGGGAATCTATGAGAGGCGCGTGAAAACTCGGCGAAAACTGGGAAGCTACGCGAGATCCGTGAAAAAAGGGCGATATAGCGGAAGTGATGAGAGGTGCACGAGAGCACAGCGACATAGGGGAAGCTATGGGAGATGCGTGAAAACTGAGCAATATAAGGGAAGTTATGAGAGCTGCTTGATGACACAGCGATATAGGAGAAGATAAGAGATGTGCGTGAAAACGCGGTGATACAGGGGATACTATGAGAGTTGAACGAAAACACAGCGATATAGGGGAAGCCTTGGGAGGTGTGCAAAATCACAGTGTTATTGGGGAAGGGATCAGAGGTGCGTGAAAACACAGCGATATAGGGGAAGGTATGCGAGGTGCGCAAAAACACAGTGATATATGGGAAGCTATGAGATGTCCGCGAAAACACAGTGATATAGGAGAAGCTCTGGGAGGTGCGTGAAAACACGGCGATACACGTGAAGGTATGTGATGTGCGTGAAAACACGTCGATATAGGGGAAGGTGTGAGAGATGAGCGAAAACTCAGCTAAAAAGCGGAAGGTATGAGAGGAGCGTCAGAACATGGCGATATAGGCAAAGCTATGAGAGGTGAGCAAAAACACAGCGATATAGGGAATGTATGAGAGGTGCGCGAAAACACAACGATATAGGGGAAGCTATGCGAGCTGCGCGAAAACACAGTGATATCAGGGAAGAAATGAGAGGTGCCAGAAAACACATCGATATAAGGAAACTACGAGAGGTACGTGAAAACACAGCGATATAGTGGAAGGTATGAGAGGTGTGCGAAAACACAGCAATATATGGGAAGCTATGGGAGGTGCACGTAAACACAGCGCGAAAGGGGAAGATACGAGTGGTGTGAGGAAACACAGCAATATAGGTGGAGCTATGGGAGGTGCGTAAAAGCACGGCAATATATGGAAGAGTATGAGAGGTGTGCAAAAACATAGTGGTGGAAGTGAATCTCTGCGAGGTGCGCGAAAACACGGCGATATAGGGAAATCTATGAGAGGTGTGCGAAAACATGGCGAAAAATGGTATGCTATGGGAGGTCCGAGAAAACAGGGCGATATAGAGGAAGTGATGAGAGGTGCACGAGAGCACAGCGACATAGAGGAAGCTATGGGAGGTGCGTGAAAACGGAGCAATAAAGGAGAAGTTATGACAGCTGCTTGATAACACAGTGATATAGGGGAAGATATGAGAGGTGCGCTAATACACGGTGATATAGGGGAATGTATGGGAGGTGAGTGAAAATACTGTGATATTGGGGAAGGTATGAGGTGTGTGAGAAAACACAGCAATATAGGGGAAGCTATGAGAGGTGCGCAAAAACATTGCAATTTATGGGAAGGTATGAGAGGTGCGCGAAATCACGGTGATAAATGGGAAGCTCTGGGAGGTGCGTGAAAGCACGGCGATATAGGATAAGGTATGAGAGGTGCGAGAAAACATAGCGATGTAGGGGAAGCTATGCAAGGTGTGCCAGAACATGGCGATATAGGGGAAGCTATGAGAGGAGCGCAAAAACACAGCGATTTGGAGGAAGCTATGAGAGGTGCGCGAAAACACAGTGATTTGGGGGAAGCTATGAGAGGTGCACGAAAATATTGCAATATATAGAAACCTATGAGAGGTGCACAAAAACACAGCAATAGAGAGGAAGCTATGAGAGGTGCGCGATAACACAGCGAAAAAGGGGAAGGTATGAGAGGTGCGTGAAAACACGGCGAAATAGGGGTAGGTAAGAGGTGAGCGAAAAGACAGTGATAAGCGGGAAGCTATGAGAGGTGCGCGAAAACACAACGATATAGGGGAATCTACGAGAGGTGCGTGAAAAAACATCGATATAGTGGAAGGTATGAGAGGTGTGTGAAAACAGAACGATATAGGGGAAGGTATGCAAGGTGCGCAAAAACTCAGCGGTATATGGGAAGCTATGTGAGGTGTGCGAAAACACGACATTATACGTGAAGGTATGAGAGGTGCGTGAAAACAAATTGATACAGTGGAAGGTATGAGAGATGAGCGAAAACTCAGCTAAAAAGAGGAAGGTATCAGCTGTGCATTAGAAAATGGCGAAATAGGCAAAGCTACAAGAAGTGCGCAAAAACACAACGATATAGTGGAAGGTATGAGAGGTGCTCGAAAACACAGCGATACATGGGAAGCTATGGGAGGTGCACGAAAACAGAGCGAGAAAAGGGAAGGTATGAGATCTGTGAGAAAACACTGCAATATAGGGGAAGCTATGAGAGGTGCGTGAATGCCCGGCGATATAGGAGAAGATATGAGAGGTGCGCGAAAACACAGCGATGTAGGGGAAGCTATGCGAGGTGCACCAGAACACGACGATATAGGGGAAGCGATGAGAGGTGTGCAAAAACACAGCGATTTGGGGGATTCTATGATTGGTGCACGAAAACATCGCAATATATGGGAAGCTATGAGAGGTGTGCGAAAACAAGGCAAAAAATGCGATATAGGAGAAGATATGGGAGGTCCGAGAAAACAGGGTGATATAGGGGAAGTGATGAGAGGTGCACGAGAGCACAGCAACATAGGGGAAGCTATGGGAGGTGCGTGAAAACAGAGCAATATAGGAGAAGTTATGACAGCTGCTTGATAACACAATGATATAGGGGAAGATATGAGAGGTGCACTAATACACGGTGATAAAGGGGAATGTATGGGAGGTGCGTGAAAATACTGCGATATAGGGGAAGGTATGAGATGTGTGAGAAAACACAGCAATATAGGGGAAGCTATGAGAGGTGCGTGAAAACATCGCAATATATGGGAAGGTACGAGAGGTGCGCGAAAACACGGCGATAAATGGGAAGCTCTGGGAGGTGCGTGAAAGCACGGCGATATAGGATAATGTATGAAAGGTGCGCGATAACATAATGATGTACGGGAAGCTATGCAAGGTGCACCAGAAAACGGCGATATAGGGGAAGGTATGCGAGGTGCGCAAAAACACATCGATATAGGGGAAGCTACGAGAGATGCACGAAAACATAGCGATATAGTGGAAGGTATGAGAGGTGCGCGAAAACACAGCAATATAGGGGAAGCTATGGGAGGTGCATGAACGCACGGCGACGTAGGAGAAGATATGAAAGGTGCGCTAGAACACGACGATATAGGGGAAGCTATGAGAGGTGCGCAAAAACAGCGATTTGGGTGAATCTATGAGAGGTCCGCGAAAACATCGCAATATATGGGAAGCTATGAGAGGTGCGCGAAAACATGGCGAAAAATGGGAAGCTGTGGGAGGTCCATGAAAACAGGGCGATCTAGGGGAAGTGATGAGAGGTGCACGAGAGCACAGCGACATAGGGGAAGCTATGGGAGGTGTGTGAAAACAGAGCAATATAGGGGAAGCTATGACAGCTGCTTGATAACACAGCGATACAGGTGAAGATATGAGAGGTGCGCGAAAACATGGTGATATTGTGGAAGCTATGAGAGGTGAGCGAAAACACAGCGATATAGGGGAAGCCTTGGGAGGTGCGTGAAAGCACGGCGATATAGGAGAAGGTATGAGAGGTGCACGAAAACATAGCGATGTAGGGGAGGCTATGCAAGGTGCGCCAGAACAAGGCGATATAGGGGAAGCTATGAGAGGTGCTCAAAAACACATCGATTTGGGCGAATCTATGAGAGTTCCGCGAAAACATCGCAATATATGGGAAGCTATGAGAAGCGCGCGAAAACACGGCGAAAAATGGGAAGCTATGGGAGGTCCCAGAAAACATGGCGATATAGGGGAAGTTGTGTGAGCTGCTTGATAACACAGCTATATAGGGGAAACTATGAGAGGTGCGCGAAAACATAGAGACTTGCAGGGAAGCTATGAGAGGTGCACGAAAATATTGCAATATATAGAAACTGATGAGAGGTGAACGAGAACACAGCAATAGAGGGGAAGCTATGAGAGGTGCGCAATAACACAGCAAAAAAGGGGAAGGTATGAGAGGTGCGCGAAAAGACAGTGATATAGGGGAAACTGTGGGAGGTGCGTGAAAACAGGGCGATATAGCGGTAGGAAAGAAAGGCGCACGAAAAGAGTGATAAGTGGAAGCTATGAGAAGGTATGAGAGATGCGCGAAAACACAGTGATAAAGGGGAAGCTATGGGAGGTGCGCGAAAACACTGCGATATACGTGAAGGTGTGAGAAGTGGGTGAAAAGATAGTGGTGGAGGTGAAGCTATGCGAGGTGCACGAAAACTCGGTGAGATAGGGGAAGCTATGAGAAGTGGGCGAAAAAATTGCAATATATAGAAAGCTATGAGAGGTGCGTGAAAACACAGTGATAGAGTGGAAGGTATGAGAGGTGCGTGAAAACACATCGATATAGGGGAAAGTATGAGAGATGAGCGAAAACACGGCGATATAGGGGAAGCTATGAGAGGTGCACGAAAACACTGCAATATAGGGGAAGCTATGGGAGGTGCGCGAAAGCACTGCGATATAGGAGAAGGTATGAGAGGTGCGCGAAAACATAGCAATGTAGAGGAAGCTATGCAAGGTGCGCCAGAAGATGGCGATATAGGGGAAGCTATGAGAGGTGCGCAAAAGCACAGCGATTTGAGCGAATCTATGAGAGGTCTGCGAATACATCGCAATATATGGGAAGCTATGAGAGGTGCGCGAAAACATGGTGATATAGCGGAAGCTATGAGAGGTGAGCGAAAACACAGCGCTATAGGGGAAGTCTTGGGATGTGCGCAAAATCACAGTGATATCGGGGAAGGGATGAGAGGTGCATAAAAACACAGCGATATAAGGGAAGCTATGGGAGGTGCACGAAAACACAGCGATATAGGGGAAGCTATGGGAGGTGTGCGAAAACAGGGCGATATACGTGAAGGTATGAGAGGTGCTTTAATACGAGTCGATATAGGGGAATGTATGAGAGATGAGTGAAAACTCAGCTAAAAAAGGGAAGGTATGAGAGGTGCGCAAGAACACGGCGATATAGGCAAAGCTATCAGAGGTGAGCAAAAACATAGTGATGTTGGGAAAGTTATGAGAGCTGCGCGAAAGCAGAATGATACAGGGGAAGCTATGTGAGGTGCGTGAAAACATGGTGATTTAGGGGAAGCTATGAGACGAGCGCGAAAACACAGTGATTTGGGGGAAACAATGAGAGGTGCGCGAAAACACAGCGATTTGGGGGAAGCTATGAGAGGTGCGCGAAAATATTGCAATATATGGAAACCTATCAGAGGTGCACGAGAACACAGCAATAGAGGGGAAGCTATGAGAGGTGAGCGATAACACAGCGAAAATGTGGAAGGTATGAGAGGTGCGCGAAAACACAATGATAAAGGGGAAGCTATGGGAGGTGCGCGAAAACACAATGATAAAGGGGAAGCTATGGGAGGTGCGCGAAAACACGGCGATATACGTGAAGGTATGAGAGGTGTGTGAAAACACGTCGATATAGGGGAAGGTTTGAGAGATGAGCGAAAACTCAGCTAAATAGGGGAAGGTATGAGAGGTGCGTGAGAACATGGCGATATAGGCAAAGCTATGAGAGGTGAGCAAAAACACAGCGATATAGGGGAAGCTACGAGATGTGAACGGAAACATAGCGATATAGTGGACGGTATGAGAGGTGCGTGAAAACACAGCGATATATGGGAAGCTATGGGAGGTGCGTGATATCATGGCGATATATGGAGAAGGTATGAGAGGTGCGCGAAAACACAGCGATTTGGGGGAAGCTATGAGAAGTGTGCGAAAAAATTGCAATATATAGAAAGCTATGAGAGGTACGCGAAAACACAGCGATATAGGGGAAGCTTTGAGAGGAGCGCGAATACACAGCGATATACGTGAAGGTATGAGAGGTGCGTGAAAACACGTCAATATAGGGAAAGGTATGAGAGATCAGCAAAAACTCAGCTAAAAAGGGGAAGGTATGAACGGAATGCGAGATCACCGTGATATAGGCAAATCTGTGAGAGGTGAGCAAAAACACAGCGATATAGGGGAAGGTATGAGAGGTACTCGAAACCACAACGATATAGGGGAAGCTATGCGAGCTGCGCGAAAACACAGCGATATAGGGGAAGTTATGAGAGGTGCGCGAAAACACATCGATATAGGGGAAGCTATGAGAGATGCGCTAAAACAGCGATATATAGGAAGCTATGGGAGGTGCACGAAAACAGGGAGAATGGGGAAGGTATGAGAGGTTTGAGAAAACACAGTATATAGGGGAACCTATGGGAGATGCGTGAACGCACGGCGATATAGGAGAAAATATGAAATGTGCGCGAAAGCACAGTGATTTGGAGGAATCTATGAGTGGTGCGCGAAAACATCGCAATATGTAGGAAGCTATGAGAAGTACGCGATAATACGGCGAAAAATGCGAAGCTATGGAAGGTCCGTGGAAACAGGGCGATATAGCGGAAGTGATAGGAGGTGCACGAGAGCACAGCTACATAGGGGAAGCTATGGGAGGTGCGTGAAAATAGGGAGATATAGGGGAAGATATGAGAAGTACGCGAAAACACAGTGATATAGGGGAAGCTATGGGATTCGCGCAAAAACACGGTGATATACGTGAAAGTATGAGAGGTGTGTGAAAACACATCGATATGGGGAAGGTATGAGAGATGAGCGAAAACTCAACTAAAAAGGGGAAGGTATGAGAGGAGCGCAAGAACACGGCGATATAGGCAAAGCTATGAGAGGTGAGCAAATCACAACGATATGGGGGAAGGTATGAGAGGTGTGCGAAAACACAACGATATAGTGGAAGCAATGCGAGCTGCGCGAAAATACAGCGATATAGGGGAATATTGGGTGCACGAAAACAGAGTGAGAAAGGGGAAGGTATGAGAGGTGTAAGAAAACACAGCAATATAGGGGAAGCTATGGGAGGTGCGTGAATGCACGGGGATATAGGAGAAGGTATGAGAGGTGCGTGAAAACATAGCGATATAGGGGAAGTTATGCAAGGTACGCCAGAACATGGCGATATAGGGGAAGCTATGAGAGGTGCGCAAAAGCTCTCATACCTCTCCTTTTTAAATGTGTTTTCACTCATCTCTCATAGCTTCCCATATATTGACATGTTTTTATGCACCTCTCATACATTCCCCTATATCGCCGTGTTTTCGCACACCTCCCATTGCTTCCCCATATCGCTATGTTTTGCTCCACCTCTCATACCTTCTCCTATATCTAAGTTTTCGCGCACCTCTCATAGCTTCCGCTACATCGCTGTGATTTCGCGCACCTCCCATACCTTCCCCTATATCGCTGTGTTGTCGCGCACCTCTCATACCGTCCCCTATATCGCTGTGATTTCAGGAACGTTCCATAGCTTCCTCTATATCACTGTGTTTTCATGCACCTCTCATCCCTTCCCCTTTCTCGCTGTGTTTTCGCGCACCTCGCATACCATCCCCTATATCGCTGTGTTTTCTGGAACCTCCCATGGCTTCCCCTATGTCACTGTGTTTTCACTCACCTCTCATACCTTCCCCTATGTCACCGTGTTTTCACGCACCTCCCATAGCTTCCCATATATTGCTGTGTTTTCGTGTGCCTCTCACACCTTCCGCTATATCTCTGTGTTTTTGCGCACCTTCCAGAGCTTACCCTATATCGCTGTGTTTTCACACACCTCCCATAGCTTCCCCTATATCGCTATGCTTTCATGCACCTCTCATAGTTTCCCCTATATCGCGGTGTTGTCACGCAACTCTCATACCTCCCCGTTTTAAATGTGTTTTCGCTCATCTCTCATAGCTTCCCGTATATCGCTGTGTTTTCACACACCTCGCATACCTTCAGGTATATCGCTCTGTTTTTGCGCACCTCTCATAGCTTTCTCTATTTGCTAAATTTTCGTGCACCTCCAACAGTTTCCCCTATATCGCGGTGTTTTCGTGCACCTCTCATACCTTCCCCTATATCGCTCTGTTTTCGCGCACCTCTCATAACTTCCCCCGTATCACTGTATTTTCGCACACCTCTCATACCTTCCCCTATGTCGCTCTGTTTTTTCACGCACCTATGATAGTTTCCCCTATATCAATGTCTTTTCGCACACCTCCCATAGCTTCCCCTATATCGCTGTGTTTTCATGCACCTCCCATAGCTTCCCCTATATCACTGTGTTTTCGCTCACCTCCCATAGCTTTGCCTATATCGCCGTGCTCTCGCGCGACTCTCATACCTTCCACATTTTAGCTGTGTTTTCGCTCATATCTCATACCTTCCCCTATATAGTCGTGTTTTCTTACACCTCTCATACCTTCACGTATATCGCCCTGTGTTCATGCACCTCCCATAGCTTCCCCTATATCGCTGTGTTTTCGTGCAACTCTCATGCATTCCTCTATATGGCTGTGTTTTCGCGCACCTCTCATAGCCTCGCCTTTCTCACTGTGTTTTCGCGCACCTCGCATATCTTCCCCATATCGTTGTGTTTTCGCGCACCACTCATACCTTCCCCTGTATCGCTGTGTTTTCGCACACTTACCATAGCTTCCCCTATATTGCTGTGTTTTCGTGCACCTCTAATACTTTCCCCTATATTGCTGTGTTTTTGCTCACTTCTCATACCTTCCCCTGTATCGCCGTCTTATTGGGCACCACTCATACATTCTCCAACATCGCCATGTTTTTGAGCACCTCTCATAACTTCCACTATATCGCTGTGTTTTTGCGCACGTCCCATACCTTCCCGTACATTGCTGTGTTTTCGCGCACCTCCCATTGCTTTCCCTATATTTCTGTGTTTTCACGCAACCCTCAAACCTTCGCCTGTATCAACCTGTTTTCACACAGCTCGCATAGCTTCCCCTATATCAATGTGTTAGCTCACACCTCTCATAGCTTCCCCTATATCGCCGTGTTGTCGTGCACCTCTCACACCTCCCATTTTTAAATGTGTTTTTGCTCATCTCTCATAGCTTCCCCTATATCGCCATGTTTTCACGCACCTCTCATACCTTCCTCTATATCGCTGTGTTTTCACGCACCTCCCATACTTCCCCTATATCGCTGTGTTTTCGCTCACCTCTCATAGCTTTGCCTATATCGCTGTAGTCTCTCACAACTCTCATACCTTCCACTTTTTAGCTGTGTTTTCGCTCATATCTCATACATTCCCCTATATTGCCGTGTGTTTGCGTACCTCTCATAGCTTCCCCATATCACTGTGTACTCATGCACCCCCCATAGCTCACCCTATATCGCTGTGTTTTTGCGCACCTATGATAGTTTCCCCTATATCGTTGTCTTTTCGCATACATCTCATACCTTCCCCTATTTCGCTGTGTTGTCGTGCACCTCTCATACCTTCTCCTATATCGCTGTGTTTTCAGGAACGTCCCATAGCTTCCCCTATATCACTGTGTTTTCATGCACCTCTCATACCTTCCCCTTTCTCGCTGTGTTTTCGCGCACCTCGCATACTATCCCCTATATCGCTGTGTTTTCTGGAACCTCCCATGGCTTCCCCTATGTCGCTGTGTTTTCGCTCACCTCTCATAGCTTCCCCTACATCGCTGTGTTTTTGCGCACCTCTCATACCTTCCCCTACATCACCGTGTTTTCACGCACCTCCCATAGCTTCCCGTATATTGCTGTGTTTTCGTGTGCCTCTCATACCTTCCCCTATATCTCTGTGTTTTCGCGCACCTTCCATAGCTTACCCTTTATCGCTGTGTTTTCACGCACCTCTGATAGTTTCCCCTATATCGCTGTGTTTTCGCACACCTCCCATAGCTTCCTCTATATTGCTATGTTTTCATGCACCTCTCATAGTTTCCCCTATATCGCTGTGTTTTCCCGCACCTCACATAGCTTCCCCAATATCATTGTGTTTTTGTGCACCTTTCATACCTTCCCCGTATCACCGTCTTTTTGTGCACGACTCATACATTCTCTGACATCACCAGGTCTTTGAGCACCTATCATACCTTCCACAATGTCGCACGTCCCATACCTTCCTGTGCTTTGCTGTGTTTTCGCGCACCTCCCATTGTTTCCTCTATATTTCTGTGTTTTCACACAACCCTTAAACATTCACCTGTATCGGTCTGTTTTCGCGCACCTCTCAGACATTCCCCTACATCGCTGTGTTTTCGCGCACCTCTCATACCTTCTCCTATATCGTCCTGTTTTCACGCAACTCCTAACCTTCCCCTATATCGCTGAGTTTTCACTTCCCTCTCATAGCTTCCCCTATATCGCGGTATTGTCGTGTACCTCTCATACCTCCCTTTTTTAAATGTGTTTTCACTTATCTCTCATAGCTTCCCCTATATTGACATGTTTTTACGCACCTCTCATACATTCCCCTATATCACCGTGTTTTCGCGCACCTCTCATAGTGTCCGCTATATCGCTGTGTTTTCGCTCACCTCTCATAGCTTTGCCTATATCGCTGTAGTCTCTCACAACTCTCATACCTTCCACTTTTTAGCTGTGTTTTCGCTCATATCTCATACATTCCCCTATATTGCCGTGTGTTTGCGTACCTCTCATAGCTTCCCCATATCACTGTGTACTCATGCACCCCCCATAGCTCACCCTATATCGCTGTGTTTTTGCGCACCTATGATAGTTTCCCCTATATCGTTGTCTTTTCGCATACATCTCATACCTTCCCCTATTTCGCTGTGTTGTCGTGCACCTCTCATACCTTCTCCTATATCGCTGTGTTTTCAGGAACGTCCCATAGCTTCCCCTATATCACTGTGTTTTCGTGCACCTCTCATACCTTCCCCTTTCTCGCTGTGTTTTCGCGCACCTCGCATACTATCCCCTATATCGCTGTGTTTTCTGGAACCTCCCATGGCTTCCCCTATGTCGCTGTGTTTTCGCTCACCTCTCATAGCTTCCCCTATATCGCCGTGTTTTCACGCACCTCCCATACCTTCTTCTATATCACTATGTTTTCGCTCACCTCCCATAGCTTTGCCTATATCGCCGTAGTCTCGGGTAACTCTCATACCTTCCACTTTTTTGCTGTTTTTTCTCTCATATCTCATAGCTTCCCCTATATCGCTGTGTTTTCGCACACCACTCATACTTTCACGTACATCGCCGTGTGTTCATGCACCTCCCATAGCTTCCCTTATATCACTGTGTTTTCGTTCACTTCTCATACCGTGCCCTGTATCACCATCTTTTTGTGCACGACCTATACATTCTCCTACATTGCCATCTTTTTGAGCACCTCTGATACCTTGCACTGTATCGCTGTGTTTTTGCGCACGTCCCATACCTTCCCGTACATTGCTGTGGTTTCGTGCACCTCCCATTGCTTCCCCAGTATTTCTGTGTTTTCACGTAACCCTCAAACCTTTGCCTATATCGCCCTGTTTTCGCGTACCTCTCAGATATTCCCCTACATCGCCATGTTTTTGCGCACCTCTCATACATTCCTCTATATCGTTGCGTTTTCGCGCACCTCCAATACCTTCCCCTTATCGCTGTGCTTTTGCACACCACCCATACCTTCCAAAATATGACTGTCTTTTTCCGCACCTCTCATATCTTCCCCTGTATCGCTGTGTTTTCGCGCACCTCTGATAGTTTCCCCTGTATCGCTGTGTTTTCACGCACCTACAAGAGCTTCCCCTATATCGCTGTGTTTTCATGCAGCTATCATATCTTCCCGTATATCGCTCTGTTTTCGCTCACCCCTCATAGCTTTGCCAATATCGCCGTGTTCCGCGCACCTCTCATGCCTTCCACATTTAGCTATGATTTCGCTCATCTCTCATACCTTCCCCTATATCACCGTGTTTTCGCGCACCTCTCATACCTTAGCATCTATCTCGCCGTGTTTTCCAGCACCTCCTATAGCTTCCCCTATGTTGTTGTGTTTTCGCGCACTTCTGATAGTTTCCCCTATATCGCTGTGTTTATGCACACCTCCCAGAGCTTCCCCTATATCGTTGTGTTTTCATGCACCTCCCATAGTTTCCACAATAATGCTGTGTTTTCGCAGACATCTCACACCTTCCCCTGTATCACCGTGTTTTCGCGCACCTTTCACACATTCCCCAATAGCACTGTATTTTTGCGCAACTCTCATACCCTCCCCTGTCTCGCTGTGTTTTCGCACACTGCCCATAGCTTCCCATATATCGCTGTGTTTATTCGCAGTTCCAATAGCTTCCCCTATATCGCCGTCTTTGCGCGCACCTGTCATACCTTCCCCTATATCGCTGTGTTTTCGCACACCTCCCATAGCTTCCCATATATCACTGTGTTTTCGCACACCTCCCATAGTTTCCGCTATATCGCAATGTTTTCACACACCTCCCATAACTTCCCCTATATTGCAGTGTTTTCCGGCACCTCCCATAGCTTCCCAAATATCATCGTGTTTTCGAGCACCTCCCATGGTTTCCCCTGCCTCGCTGTGTTTCCGCGCACCTCCGATACCTTCCCCAATATAGGTGTGATTTTGCGCACCTCCCATAGCTGCCCCTATATTGCGATGTTTTCGCGCACCTTTCATAGGTTCCCCTAAATCGCTGTTTTCGCGCAACTCTCATAGCTTCCCCTATATCACCGTGTTTTCGCGCACCTCCCATAGCTTCCCCTACATCGTTGTGTTTTCACGCACCTCTCATACCTTCCCCTATATCATCATGTTTTCGCGCACTTCCCATACATTCCCCTATATAGCTGTGTTTTTGCACACCTCTCATACCTTCCCCTATAATGGCTGTTTTTGCGCACCTCCCATACCTTCTCCGATTTTGCCGTGTTCTCGTGCAGGTCCCATAGCTTCCCCTGTACTGCGATGTTTTCACGCACCTCTCATAGCATCCCGTAAATCGCTGTGCATTCACGCACCTCTCATAGCTTCCCCTATATAGTTGTTTATTTCGTGCACCTGGCATAGCTTCCGCTACATCGCTGTGTTTTCACTCACCTCTCATAACTTATCCTATGTCGCCGTGTTGTCACGCACCTCCCATAGTTTCCCATATATCGCTGTGTTTTCGCGCACCTCTAAGGCTGTGTTTTCACGGACCTCTCATAGCTTCCCCTATATCGCTGCGTTTTCACGCACCTCGCATACCTCCCCCTACATCGTTGTGTTTTCGCGCACCTCTCATACAGTCCCCTATAGTGAATTTTTTCACGCACCTCCCATAACTTCCCTTATCGCTGTGTTTTCGTGCACCACCCATACCTTCCAAAATATGGCTGTCTTTTCCCGCACCTCTCATATCTTCCCCTGTATCACTGTGTTTTCGCACACCTCCCATAGCTTCCCGTATATCGCTGTGTTTTCGTGCACCTCCCATACCTTCCACTATATCGCTGTGTTTTTGGACACCTCCCACATTTTCCCATACATCACTGTGTTTTCGCACACCATCCATTCGTTCCCAAATATCATTGTGTTTCCGCGCACCTCTCATACCTTCCACTATATTGTTGTCCACAGTTTCCCCAATAATGCTGTGTTTTTGTGCACCTTTCATTCCTTCTCCTATGTCGCCGTGTTTTCGTGCACCTCCCAGAGCAACCCCTAACTGCTGTGTTTTAGTACAAAGTTCCTCACCGCACTACCTCAAAGTACAAAGTTCCTCACCGAAAACACAGCCATATTGGGGAATGTAAGGGAGGAGCGCTCTCACCTCTCATTCCTTCCCCTCTATCGCTGTGTTTTCATGCACCTCCTATACCTTCCCCAATATGGCTGTGTTTTTGAGCACCTCTTATACCTTCCCCTGTATCGCTGTGTTTTTGCGCACTTCCCATAGCTTCCCCTATATTTCTGTGTTTTCGCGCATCTCTGATAGTTTCCCCTATATCGCTGTGTTTTCGCGCACCTACAAGAGTCCTATATCGCTGTGTTTTCATACACCTCTCATATCTTCCCCTATATCGCTGTGTTTTCGCTCACCTCTCATAGCTTTGCCAATATCGCTGTGTTTTCGTGCACCCCTCATACCTTCACATGTATCGCCCTGTTTTCACGCAACTCCCATAGCTTCCCCTATATCGATGTGTATTCTCGCAGCTCTCATACCTTCCCCTATATTGCTCTGTTTTCACGCATTTCTCATAGCTTTCTCTATATCGCAATGGTTTTGCGCATCTCCCATAGCTTCCCCTATATCGCTGTGTTGTCACGCACCTCCCATAGCTTCTCCTATATCGCTGTGTTTTTGTGCACCTCTGTTAGTTTCCCCTATATTGCTGTGTTCTCGTGCACCTCTCATACCTTACACTTTTAGCTGTGTTTTCGCTCATATCTCATACCTTCCTCTATATCGCCATGTTTTCACGCACCTCTCATACCTTCCCCCATATCGCTGTGTATTCACGCACCTCCCATAGCTTCCCCTGTATCACTCTGTGTTCCCGAACCTCTGATAACTTCCCCTACATTGCTGTGTTTTCGCACACCTCTCATACTTTCCCCTATATCTCTCTGTTTTCGCTCTCCCCCCATAACTTCCCCTATTTCGCCGTGTTTTCGTGCCACTCTCATACATTCCCATACTTCGCCATGTTTTCGCACACCTCTCATGCCTCATCCTACATCCCCGTGTTTTTGCACACCTCTCATACTTTCCCCTGTATCGCAGCGTTTTCGCGCACCTCTAATACATTCCGCTATCTTACTGTGTTTTCGTGCACCTCCCGCAGCTTACCCTATATCACTGTGTTTTTGCTCTCTCATACCTTCCCCTATGTCGCTGTGTTTTAGCGCACCTCTGATATATTGCCCTTTATCGCCGTGTTTTTGCGCACTCTCATACCGTCCCCTCTATCGCTGTGTCTTCGCACACCTCTCATAGCTCCTCCTATATTGCTGTGTTCTCGCGCACCTCTCATAGCTTTGCCTATATCGCCGTATGCTCGCGCACCTCTCATAGCTTTGCCTATATTGCCGTGTGCTCACGCATCTCTCATACGTTACACTTTTTAGCTGTGTTTTCGCTCATATCTCATACTTTCCCCTATATCGTCATGTTTCCACGCACCTCTCATAACTTCCTCTATATCACCGTTTTTACGTGAACCTCTCATACATTTCTATTTTAGCTGTTTTTCGCTCATCTCTCAAAACTTCCCCTATATCGCAGTGTTTTCCCGCACCTCTCATACATTCCCCTATATTGCCGTATTTTCGTGCACCTCCCATAGCTTCCCCTATATCACTGTGATCTCGTGCACCTCTCATGCCTTCCCCATGTCACCGTGTTTTCACGCTGCTCCCATAGTTGCCCGTATCTCGCTGTTTTCATGTGCCTTTTATACTTTCCCCTATATCCCTGTGTTTTGACGCACCTCCCATACCTTCTCCTATATTGCTCTGTTTTCACGCACCTCTGTTAGTTTCCCCTATATTGCCATGTTCTCGTGCACCTCTCATACCTTACACTTTTAGCCGTGTTTTCGCTCATATCTCATACCTTCCTCTATATTGCCATGTTTTCATGCACCTCTCATACCTTCACGTATATCGCCGTGTGTTCGCGCACCTCTCATACATTCCCCTACATGGCTGCGTTTTCAAGCACCTCTCATAGCTTACCCTCTCTCGCTGTGTTTTCGCGCACCTCTTGTAGCTTCCCCTATACCGATGTGTTTCAGTGCACCTCTTATACCTTCCCCAATATCGCTGTGTTTTCGCGCACCTCTCATAGCTTCTCCCAGATCACTGGCTTTTCGCACACCTCTCATACCTTCATCTATATCGCCGTGTTTACACAGACCTCCCATAGCTTCCCCTAGGCCACTGTATTTTTACTCACCTCTCATCCATTCCCCTATATCGCTGTGTTTTTGCGCACCTCCCATAGCTTCCCCTATATCGCAGTGTTTTCGCGCACCTCCAATAGCTTCCCCTATATCGCTGTATTTTCGCGCAACTCTGATAGCTTCTCCTATTATGCTGTGCTTTTGTGCACCTGCCATATTTTGCCTTTTCGCGCACCTCTCATACTTTCCCCTATATTGCAGCGTTTTCGCGCACCTCTCATGTCTTCCCCTATATCGCTATGTTTTAGTACAGCTCTGATACAATGCCCTGTATCGCCGTGTTTCTGCGCACTCTCATACCTTCCTCTATATTGCCATGTTTTGCACACCTCTCATACCTTCCGCTACATCACTGTGTTTTCATGCACCTACCATAGCTTCCCTTGTATCACTGTGTTTTCGCGCACCTCTCATACCTTCTCCTATATCGCCGACATTACGCATACCTCTCATAGCTTCCCTTATATTGTGCTGTTTTTGCGCACCTCCCATAGATTGCCCGATATCGCTGTTTTTTCATGCACCTCTCATAGCTTCCCCGATATCGCTGTGATTTCGTGCACCTCCTATAGCTTCCCCTATATTGCAGTGATTTTGTGCACCTCCCACGCTTCCCCAAAATTGCTGTTTTTGCTCACCTCTTATACCTTCCACTATATCGCTCTGTTTTTACGCACCTCACATAGCTTCCCCCTATATCGCTGTGTTTTCCCTCACCTCTCACACCTTCCCCTGTATCGGTGCTTTTTCGTACACCTCTCATACCATCCCCTATATCGCCGTGTCTTTGCGCACCTCCCATAGCTTCAGCTATATCGCTGTTTTCGCGCACCTCTCATCCCTTCCCCTAATCGCTGTATTTTCTTGCACCTCCCATAGCTTCCCCTATATCGCCATGTTTTCACGCACCTCTCATACCTTCCCCAATATCGCTGTGTTTACACGCACCTCTCATAGCTTCTCCCATTTCACTGGCTTTTCGCGCACCTCCCATACCTTCATCTATATCGCCGTGTTTACGCAGACCTCCCATGGCTTCCCCTAGGCCACTGTATTTTTGCTCACCTCTCATCCATTCCCCTAAATCACCGTGTTTTTGCACACCTCTCATAACTTCCCCTATTTTGCCGTGTTTTCGTGCCCCTCTCATACCTTCCCATATTTTGCCGTGTTTTCGCGCACCTCTCATGTCTTCCCCTATATCGCTGTGTTTTAGCACACCTCTGATAAAATGCCCTGTATCGCCGTGTTTTTGCGCACTCTCATACCTTCCCTATATTGCCGTGTTTTTGCACGCCTCTCATACCTTTCGCTACATCACTGTGTTTTTACGCACCTACCATAGCTTCCCTTGTATCGCTGTGTTTTCGCGCACCTCTCATACCTTTCCCTTTGTTGCTGTGTTTTCACGCACCTCTCATAGCTTCCTCCATATTGCCGTGTTTTCGCGAACCTCTCATACCTTCCCCTATATCGCTGACATTACGCACACCACTCATAGCTTCCCTTATATTGCGCTGTTTTCACACACCTCCCATAGATTCCCCAATATTGCTGTGTTTTCATGCAACTCTCATACCGTCCCCTAAATTATTGTTTTTTCATGCACCACTCATAGATTCCCCCATATTGCAATGTTTTCGCGCACCTCCCATAGATTCCCCGATATTGCTGTGATTTCGCACACCTCCTATAGCTTCCCCTATATTGCAGTGATTTTGCGCACCTCCCACAGCTTCCCCAAAATCGCTGTTTTTGCGCACCTCTTATTCCTTCCACTATATTGCTCTGTTTTTACGCACCTCACATAGCTTCCCCCTATATCACTGTGTTTTCCCTCACCTCTCACACCTTCCCCTGTATAGCCGCTTTTTCGCGCACCTCTGATACCATCCCCTATATCGCCGTGTCTTCGCGCACCTCCCATAGCTTCGGCTATATCGCTGTTTTTGCGCACCTCTCATAGATTCCCCTATCTTGCTTTGTTTTTGCGCACCTCTCATGCCTTCCCCTTAATTGCTGTGTTTTCTCGCATCTCCCATAGCTTCCCCTATATCGCCATGTTTTCGCGCACCTCTCATACATTCTCCTATATTGCCCTGTTTTCCCGCACCTCCCATAGCTTCCCTTATATCATCGTGTTTTCCTGCACCTCCCATAGCTTTCCCTACATTGCTGTGATTTTGCATACCTCTCCTAACTTCCCATATTTCACTGTGTTTTCATGCACAACTCATAAATTCTCCTACATCGATGTGTTTCCGCGCACCTCCCACAGCTTCCCCTACATCGCCGTGTTTTCACACACCTCTCATAGCTTCCTCTATGTCGCCGAGGTGCATGAAAACACGACGATATGGGGGAATCTAAGGGAGGTGCATGAAAACACAACGATATAGGGGAAGGTATGAGGGTTGCACGAAAACACAGCGATGTCGGGGACGCTATGAGAGGTGCGCAAAAACACTGCGATATAGGGGAAGCAATGAGAGGCGTGCGAAAACACAGCGATGTATGGAAAGTTATGAGATGTGCGGGAAATCATAGCAATATAGGGGAAGCTATGAGAGGTGCGTGAAAACACGGCGATACGGGGGAATGTATTAGAGGTGCGAGAAAACACAGCGACGTAGGGGAAGTAATGAGAGGCGCAAAACAGCGATATAGGTAAAGACATGAGGGATGCACGAAAACATGGCGATATAGGGGAAGCTATGAGAATTGAGCAAATATACGGCGATAAAGGTGAAGCTATGGCAGGATGCGAAAAGACAGCGATATAGGGGAAGGTATGAGTGGTGCGCGAAAACACAGCGATATAGGGGATGGTATGAGATGTGCCAGAAAACACGGCGATATAGGGGAAGTTATGAGACGTGTGTGAAAACAGCGATGTAGGGACAGCTAAGGAGGTGCACGAAAACAGGGCGATATAGGGGAAGGGATGAGAAGTGCATGAAAACACAGCAATACAGGGGAATGTATCAGCGGTGCAAGAAAACACAGCGATATAGGGGAAGTTATGAGAGGAGCGAAAACACAGCCACATAGGTGAAGACATGAGATGTGCGCAAAAACACGGCGATATAGAGGAAGCTATTAGAGGTGAGCAAAAACACAGCGATAATGGTGAAGCTATGGCAGGTGCACCAAAAGACAGCGATATAGGGGAAGGTATGAGATGTGCATGAAAACACGGCGATATCGGGGAAGCCATGAGAGGTGCGCGAAAACATGGCGGTATCGGGGAAGCCATGAGAGGTGTGCGAAAACACGGAGATATAGGGGAAAGTATGAGAGGTGCGCAAAAAAGGCGATACAGGGGAATGCATAAGAGGTCCGAGAAAACACAGCCAAGTAGGCGAAGTAATGAGAGGAGCGAAAACAGCGATATAGGTGACGACATGAGAGATGCGCGAAAACACGGCGATATAGAGGAAGCTATGAGAGGTGAGCAAATATACGGCAACAAAGGTGAAGCTATGGCAGGGCACTAAAAGACAGCGATATAGGGGAAGGTATGAGAGGTGCGCGAAAACACAGCGATGTCAAGGACGCTATGAGAGGTTCGCAAAAACACGGCGATATAGGGGAAGCAATGAGAGGTGTGCGAAAAGACAGCGATGTACAGAAAGTTATGAGATGTGCGGGAAATCATAGCAATATAGGGGAAGCTATGAGAGGTGCGCGAAAACACGGCGATATGGGGGAATGTATTAGAGGTGCGAGAAAACACAGCGACGTAGGGGAAGTAATGAGAGGCGCGAAAACAGCGATATAGGTAAAGACATGAGAGATGCACGAAAACACGGCGATATAGGGGAAGCTATGAGAATTGAGCAAATATACGGCGATAAAGGTGAAGCTATGGCAGGACGCGAAAAGACAGCGATATAGGGGAAGGTATGAGAGGTGCGCGAAAACACAGCGATGTAGCGGAAGCTATGCCAGGGGCGCAAAAACACAGCGATATAGGGGACGGTATGAGATGTGCATGAAAGCACGGCGAAATCGGGGAATACATGAGAGGTGCGCGAAAACACAGGGATATAGGGGAAGGTATGAGAGGTGCGCGAAAACACAGCGATGTAGGGGCAGCTGTGGGAGGTGCACGAAAACAGGGAGAAATAGGGGAAGGGATGAGAAGTGCGCGAAAACACAGCGATACAGGGGAGTGTATCAGGGGTGCAAGAAAACACAGCGATATAGGGGAAGTTATGAGGGGAGCGAAAACACAGCCGCATAGGTGAAGACATGAGATGTGCGCGAAAACACGGTGATATAGGGGAAGCTATCAGAGGTGAGCAAAAACACAGCGATAATGGTGAAGCTATGGGAGGTGCACGAAAAAACAGCGATATAGGGGAAGGTATGAGAGGTGTGCGAAAACACGGCGATATAGGGGAAAGTATGAGAGGTGCGCAAAAAAAGGCGATACAGGGGAATGCATCAGAGGCCCGAGAAAACATAGCCAAGTAGGGGAAGTAATGAGAGGAGCGAAAACAGCGATATAGGTGACGACATGAGAGATGCGCGAAAACACGACGATATAGGGGAAAGTATGAGAGGTGCGCAAAAAAGGCGATACAGGGGAATGCATCAGAGGTCCGAGAAAACCCAGCCAAGTAGGGGAAGTAATGAGAGGAGCGAAAACAGCGATATAGGTGACGACATGAGAGATGCGCGAAAACACGGCGATATAGGGGAAGCTATGAGAGGTGAGCAAATATACGGCGACAAAGGTGAAGCTATGGCAGGGCGCTAAAAGACAGCGATATAGGGGAAGGTACGAGAGGTGCGCGAAAACACAGCGATGTTGCGGAAGCTATGGGAGGTGCGTGAAAACACGGCGGTATAGGGGAAGTTATGAGAGGTGTGCTAAAACACGGCGATATTAGGGAAAATATGATGAGGTGCGCGAAAACATGGCGATGCAGGGGAATGTATCAGAGGTGCAAGAAAACACACCGATTTAGGGGAAGTTATGAGAGTAGCGAAAGCACAGCAATGTAGGGGGAAGGTATGAGAGGTGCCTCGCATCTCGCCTCTAGCCTCTTGCCATACCTCGCCTCTCGTTTCCCGGCCGCTTCGGATTGCGTGTTTAAGTTTGCTCCAGTCCCGAGATTTACCTGTGGAACTCAGTCTCTCCGTGTCAAGGTAAGTTTTCCAACTTCCAATTCAGTTCCGATGGTGACCTCTGAAACTCAGTCTCTCCGTGTCAAGTATTCTAAGTTTTACTTCAGCACCGACGTTTACCTGTGTAATTCCGTCCCTCCGTGCCAAGAGAGGTTTTGCCTGCCGCTTTCCTTTCTACGCTCCGTGTCAGGATAGTTCTACTTACCTTCTGTTTCCCTGAACACCTTCCTGTTTGCCGTTAACGCTCACACCCTCGTCTACTTCCTCACTTAATCTCCGGACCTCGTTCCTTGCAACACAACGACTAAATCTGCGCGCATCTCAATAATCCACGTGAGCCACCAGAATCCCTGTGCATTCCTGCATTTTATGACAAACCTCTAAAGCTACTCAATCTCCAAATCAATGCGCACCCTCATGTGCGAGAACGCAGCCCTAAATCAGTGCGCACCCCCAAATCATGTTCACCCCAAAACTCCGTATTCACAGCCACTTCCCTAATTCTGCGTTTTCCGCAATTTGGTGCGCACCTCAACCCCGCTGACACACCCGCAGGCATAACAGATTTTTTCAGAGCAACAATCATTTCAAACCGTTCAGAAAATTGTTGTCTCGGGAAGAAAAAAAATCATTGTAAATTCTTTGCAAATCTTGGTGTAACTTCAAGCCCGCATTGAATCCAAACGCACATGCGATTATCTTCGAGCATAAACCGTGTCGAACAGTTCAGAAAATGGCTGCCTCGACATTAAAAAACGCAGCATGAGGGTGCGCACTGATTTGGGGATTGAGGAGCTTTAGCGGTTTATCATAAAATGCAGGGGTGCACACGGATTCTGGTGGCTCATGTGGATTATGGAGATGCGCGCAGATTTAGTCGTTGTGTTGCAAGGAACGAGGTCCGTAGATGAAGTCAGGAAGTAGCCGAGGCTGTGAGCGTTAAAGGCAAACAGGAAGGTGTTCGTATGCAAATTTTGAGTAGCAACCTCCAATTTAAAAACACAATACGAACAAATCTGAAAAAAAAACATAAAGTGCCTATAATCCCTAAAAATGAAACAAACTTGAGATTCGTCACTATTGAAAACCCACAGACACATCCAAATCCGGGAACAACACCAAACCCTCTCACACCCACATTAGAGTTTGCCAAAGAAAGAATCATTTAAAAACATTCAAAACATATCTGTCTGCACAAGTTTAAAGTGGCGAGGCGAGATATGGCTAGTGGCAAGTATTGGCTAACGGCTAGAGGCTAGAGGCTAGGGTCGAGACTAGAAGCGAGGCTTGGCTAGAGGCGAGAAGCTACAGACGAGTCTTGGCTAGAGGCTAGAGGCGAGGCACCTCTCATACCTTCCCCTATATCGCCGAGATTTCACGCACCTCTCATAGCTTCCCTTATATTGCGCTGTTTTCGCGCACCTCACATAAATTCCCCTATATCGCTGTGTTCTCTGGTACCTCACATGCCTTCCCCTATATGGCTCTGTTTTCGTGCGCCTCCCATAGCTTCCCATATATCGCTGTGTTTTCGCACACCTTTTCATGTCTTCCCCTATATCGCTGTGTTTTAGCACACCTCAGATACAATGCCCTGTATCACCGTGTTTTTGCTCACGCTCAAACCTTCCCATATATTGCCGTGTTTTTGCACGCTTCTCATACGTTCCGCTACATCACTGTGTTTTCACGCACCTACCATAGCTTCCCCTTTGTCGCTGTGCTTTCGTGCACCTCTCATAGCTTCCTCCATATTGCCATGTTTTCGCGCACCTTTCATACCTTCCCCTATATTGCCAATATTACGCGCACCTCTGATAGCTTCCCTTATATTGCGCTGTTTTCGCGCACCTCCCATAGTTTCCCCGATATCACTGTTTTCGCGCAACTCTCATACCTTTCCCTAAATCGTTGTTTTTTCATGCACCTCTCATAGCTTCCCCCATATTGCAGTGTTATCGCGCACCTCCCATAGATGCCCCGATATCGCTGTGATTTCGCGCACCTCCTATAGCTTCCCCTATATTGCAGTGATTTTGCGCACCTCCCACAGCTTGCCCTACATTGCTGTGTTCTCGCGCACATCTCATATCTTCCCCTGTATCGCTATGTTTTCCCAAACCTCTCATAGCTTCCCCTATATGGCTGCGTTTTCGGGAACCTCTCATAGTTTCCCCTATATCGCCGTGTTTTCATGCACCTCTCATAGCTTCCCCTGTATCATTGTGTTTTCCCGCACCTCTGATAACTTCCACTACATCGCTGTGTTTTCGCACACCTTTCATACCTTCCCTTATATTGCTCTGTTTTCACTCACCCCCATAACTTCCCCTATATTGTGGTGTTTTCGCACACCTCCCATAGCTTCTGCTATATCGCTGTATTTTCCCAAACCCCTCATACCTTCCCCTATATGGCTGCGTTTTCGTGCACCTCCCGCAGCTTCCCCTATATCGCTGTGTTTTTGCTCTCCCATAGCTTCCTCTTGATTACTGTGTTTTTGCTCAACTCTCATCCATTCCCCTACATCGCTGTGTTTTCGCTCACCCCCATAACTTGCCCTATATTGCGGTGTTTTCGCGCACCTCCCATAACTTCCCCTATATCGCGGTGTTTTCGCGCACCTCTCATAGTTTCCCCTATATCGCCATGTTTTTACGCACCTCCCATAGCTTCCCCTATATCACTGTGTTTTCATGCACCTCCCATAGCTTCCCCTGTATCACCCTGTGTTCCCGAACCTCTGATAACTTCCCCTACATCGCTGTGTTTTCGCGCACCTCTCATAGTTTCCCCTATATCGCCATGTTTTTACGCACCTCCCATAGCTTCCCCTATATCACTGTGTTTTCATGCACCTCCCATAGCTTCCCCTGTATCACTCTGTGTTCCCGAACCTCTGATAACTTCCCCTACATCGCTGTGTTTTCGCACACCTCTCATACTTTCCCCTATATCGCTCTGTTTTCGCTCTCCCCCCATAACTTCCCCTATTTCGCCGTGTTTTCGTGCCACTCTCATACATTCCCATACTTCGCCATGTTTTCGCGCACGTCTCATGCCTCACCCTACATCGCCGTGTTTTTGCACACCTCTCATACTTTCCCCTATATCGCAGCGTTTTCGTGCACCTCTAATACATTCCGCTATCTTACTGTGTTTTCATGCACCTCCCGCAGCTTACCCTATATCGCTGTTTTGCTCTCTTATGCCTTCCCCTATGTCGCTGTGTTTTAGCGCACCTCTGATATATTGCCCTTTATCGCCGTGTTTTCGCGCACTCTCATACCGTCCCCTCTATCGCTGTGTCTTCGCACACCTCTCATAGCTCCTCCTATATCGCTCTGTTCTCGCGCACCTCTCATAGCTCCTCCTATATCGCAGTGTGCTCGCGCACCTCTCATAGCTTTGCCTATCGCTGTATGCTCACGCACCTCTCATAGCTTTGCCTATAATGCCGTGTGCTCATGCATCTCTCATACGTTACACATTTTAACTGTGTTTTCGCTCATATCTCATACTTTCTCCTATATCGTCATGTTTCCGCGCACCTCTCATAACTTCCCCTATATCACCGTTTTTATGTGAACCTCTCATACATTTCTATTTTAGCTGTTTTTCGCTCATCTCTCAAAACTTCCCCTATATCGCAGTGTTTTCCCGCACCTCTCATACATTCCCCTATATTGCCGTGTTTTCGTGCACCTCCCATAGCTTCTCCTATATCGCCGTGTTTTCACGCACCTCTCATGTCTTCCCCTATATCGCTGTGTTTTAGCACACCTCAGATACAATGCCCTGTATCACCGTGTTTTTGCTCACGCTCATACCTTCCCATATATTGCCGTGTTTTGCACGCCTCTCATACGTTCCGCTACATCACTGTGTTTTCACGCACCTACCATAGCTTTCCTTGTATCGCTGTGTTTTCGCGCACCTCTCATAGCTTCCCCTTTGTCGCTGTGCTTTCGTGCACCTCTCATAGCTTCCTCCATATTGCCATGTTTTCGCGCACCTCTCATACCTTCCCCTATATTGCCGACATTACGCGCACCTCTGATAGCTTCCCTTATATTGCGCTGTTTTCGCGCACCTCCCATAGTTTCCCCGATATCACTGTTTTCGCGCAACTCTCATACCTTCCCCTAAATCGTTGTTTTTTCATGCACCTCTCATAGCTTCCCTCATATTGCAGTGTTTTCGCGCACCTCCCATAGATTCCCCGATATCGCTCTGATTTCGCGCACCTCCTATAGCTTCCCCTATATTGCAGTGATTTTGCGCACCTCCCACAGCTTGCCCAAAATCGCTGTTTTTGCGCACCTCTTATACTTTCCACTATATCGCTCTGTTTTTACGCACCTCACATAGCTTCCCCCTATATCGCCGTTTTTTCCTGCACCTCCCATAGCTTTCCCTACATTGCTGTATTTTCCTGCACCTCCCATAGCTTTCTCCTACATTGCCGTATTTTCGTGCACCTCTCATAACATCCCCTATATTGCCGTGTCTTCGCGCACCTCCCATACCTTCGGCTATATCATTGTTTTCGTGCACCTCTTATAGATTCCCCTATATTGCTTTGTTTTTGCGCACCTCTCATGCCTTCCCCTTAATCGCTGTGTTTTCTCGCACCTCCCATAGCTTCCCCTATATCGCCATGTTTTTGCGCACCTCTCATACCTTCCCCTATATTGCCCTGTTTTCGGGCACCTCCCATAGCTTCCCCTATATCGCCGTTTTTTCCTGCACCTCCCATAGCTTTCCCTACATTGCTGTGATTTTGCGTACCTCTCCTAACTTCCCACATTTCACCGTGTTTTCGCGCACCTCTCATACATTCTCCTCCTTCGCTGTGTTTTCGCGCACCTACCACAGCTCATAGCTTCCCCTATGTCGCCGAGGTGCATGAAAACACAGCAATATAGGGGAATCTAAGGGAGGTGCGAGAAAACACAACGATATAGGGGAAGGTATGAGGGTTGCGCGAAAACACAGTGATGTCAGGGACGCTATGAGAGGTGCGCAAATACACGGCGATATAGGGGAAGCAATGAAAGGTGCACGAAAAGACAGTGATCTACGGCAAGTTATGAGATGTGCAGGAAATCACAGCAATATAGGGGAAGCTATGAGAGGTGTGCAAAAACACGGTGATGTAGGGGAAAGTATGAGAGGTGTGCGAAAACACAGCGATACAGGGGAATGTTTCAGAAGTGCGAGAAAACAGCGATGTAGGTAAAGACATGAGAGATGCGCGAAAACACGGTGATATAGGGGAAGCTAGGAGAGGTGAGCAAAAATACGGCGATATAGGGGAAGGCATGAGAGATGCGCGAAATCACAGCGATGTAGGGGGAAGGTATGAGAGGTGCCTCGCCTCTCGTCTCGAGCCTCTTGCCATGCTTCGCCTCTCGTTTCCTGGACGCTTCGGATTGTGTGTTTAAGTTTGCTCCAGTCCCGAGATTTACCTGTGGAACTCAGTCTCTCCGTGTCAAGGTAAGTTTTCCAACTTCTAATTCAGTTCCGATGGTGACCTCTGAAACTCAGTCTCTCCGTGTAAAGTATTCTAAGTTTTACTTCAGCACCGAGGTTTACCTGTGTAATTCCGTCCCTCCGTGCCAAGAGAGGTTTTGCCTGCCGCTTTCCTTTCTACGCTCCGTGTCAGGATAGTTCTGCTTACCTTCTGTTTCCCTGAACACCTTCCTGTTTGCCGTTAACGCTCACACCCTCAATCTCCGGTCCTCGTTCCTTGCAACACAACGACTAAATCTGCGCGCATCTCCAAATCCACATGAGCCACCAGAATCCCTGTGCATTCCTGCATTTTATGACAAACCTCGAAAGCTACTCAATCCCCAAATCAGTGCGCACCCTCATGTGCGAGAACGCAGCCCCAAATCAGTGCGCAACCCCAAATCATGTTCACCCCCAAAACTCCATGCGCACCCATATTCACAGTCACTTCCCTATTTTCTGCGTTTTCCGCAATTTGGTGCGCACCCCAACCTCGCTGACACACCCGCAGGCATAACAGATTTTTTCAGAGCAACAATCATTTCAAACCGTTCCGAAAATTGTTGTCTCGGGAAGAAAAAAAATCATTGTAAATTCTTTGCAAATCTTGGTGTAACTTCAAGCCCGCATTGAATCCAAACGTACATGCGATTATCTTCGAGCATAAACCGTGTCAAACAGTTCAGAAAATGGCTGCCTCGACATTAAAAAACGCAGCATGAGGGTGCGCACTGATTGGAGGATTGAGTAGCTTTAGAGGTTTGTCATAAAATGTAGGGGTGCACACGGATTCTGGTGGCTCATGTGGATTATTGAGATGCGCGCAGATTTAGTCGTTGTGTTGCAAGGAACGAGGTCCGAGAGATGAAGTCAGGAAGTAGACGAGGCTGTGAGCGTTAACGGCAAACAGGAAGGTGTTCGTATGCAAATTTCGAGTAGCAACCTCCAATGTAAAAGCACAATACGAACAAATCTGAAAAAAAACATAAAGTGCCTATAATCCCTAAAAATGAAACAAACTTGAGATTCGTCACTATTGAAAACCCACAGACACACCCAAATCCGGGAACAACACCAAACCCTCTCACACCCACATTAGAGTATGCCAAAGAAAGAATCATTTAAAACATTCAAAAAATATCTGTCTGCACAAGTTTAAAGTGGCGAGGCGAGGTATGGCTCGTGGCGAGTATTGGCTAACGGCTACAGGCTAGAGGCAGGCTTGCCTAGAGGCTAGAGGCTAGGGTCGAGGCTTGGCTAGAGACTAGAAGCGAGGCTTGGCTAGAGGCGAGAAGCTACAGATGAGTTCTGGCTAGAGGCTAGAGGCGAGGCACCCTCATAGTTTCCTCTATATCGCCGAGATTTCGTGCACCTCTCATACCTTCCCCTATATCGCCGAGATTTCACGTACCTCTCATAGCTTCCCTTATATTGCGCTGTTTTCACGCACCTCACATAAATTCCCCTATATCGCTGTGTTCTCTGGTACCTCACATGCCTTCCCCTATATGGCTCTGTTTTCGTGCGCCTCCCATAGCTTCCCATATATCGCTGTGTTTTCGCACACCTCTCATTGCTTCTCCTATATCGCTGTGTTTTCGCACACCTCACATAGCTTCCCCTAAATTGCTGTGTTTTTGCGCACCTTGCATAACTTCCCATGTATCGCTGTCTTTTTGCATGGTTCTCATACATTCCCCTATATTGCTCTGTTTTCGGTCGCCTCCCATAGCTTCCCCTATATCGCTGTGTTTTCAAGCACCTCTGATAGCTTCCACTATATCGCTGTGCTATCGCGCACCTCTCATAACTTCCCCTATATCGCCGTGTTTTCACACATCTCCCATAGCTTCCCCTATGTCGCTGTGATCTTGTGCACCTCTCATCAATTCCCCTATTTCGCTCTGTTTTTGTGCACCTCCCAGAGCTTCCCATATATCGCTGTGTTTTCGCGCATCTCTCATACCTTTCACTATATCGCAGTGTTTTTGCGCACCTCTCATATCTTGCCCAATATCGCTGTGTTTTCATGCACATCCCATAGCTTCCCCAACATCGCTGTGTTTTTGCGCACCACGCATACCTTCCGCTATATCGCCCTGTTTTCACGCAACTCCCATAGCTTTCCATGTATTGCTGTGTTTTCGCGTGCCTGTCATACCTTCCCATATATCGCTCTGTTTTCGGGCACCTCCCATAGCTTCCCCTACATCGCTGTGTTTTTGCGCACCTCTCATAGCTTCCCGTATATTGCAATGATTTCGCGCAACTCTTATAGGTTCCCCCAAATCGCTGTGTTTTTCCGCAACTCTCATACCTTCCCCTATTTCGCCGTGTTTTCACACACCTCCCATAGCTTCCCATATATCACTGTGTTTTCGCGCACCTCAGATACCTTCCCCTATATTGTTGTGTTTCCGTGCACCTCTCATACCTTCCCTTATATCGCTGTGTTTTCACACACCTCCCATGGCTTCCCATTTTTCGACGTGTTTTCGCGCACCTCTCATAGCTTCCTATATCTTGCGATGTTTTCGCGCACCTCCCATTGCTTCCCATATATCGCTGTCTTTTCGCGCATCTCTCACATCTTTCCCTATATCGCTGTCTTTTCGCGCACCTCTCTTATCTTCCCCTATATCGTTGTCTTTTTGCGCACCTCACACACCTTCCACTATATCACTGTGTTTTCGCGCACCTCTCATATCTTTCCCTATATCGACGTGTTTTCACACACCTCTTATACCTTCCCCTATATCGACGTGTTTTCACGCAACTCTCATACCTTCCCCTATATCGCCGTGTTTTTGCACATCTCCCATATCTTCCCCTCTATTGCTGTGTTTTCGCGCACCTCTCATAACTACTCCTATATCGCTGAGCTTTCACGCACCTCCCATAGCTTCCCCTATATTGCTGTGCTTTCTCACACCTCTCATACCTTCTCCTTCCTTGCTCTGCTTTTGTGCACCTCCCATAGCTTCCCATATATCGCTGTCTTTTCGTGCATCTCTCACATCTTTCCCTATATTGCTGTCTTTTCGCGCACCTCTCTTATCTTCCCCTATATCGATGTGTTTTCGCGCACCACTCATAGCTTCCCCTATGTCACCGTTTCTTCCCGCACCTCGCATAGCTTCCCCTATATCGTTTTTTTCGCGCACCTCTCATACCTTCCTCTACATCGACGTCTTTTCACTCACCTCTCATACCTTCACGTATTTCGCCGTGTTTTCGTGCACCTCCCATACCTTCCCCTATATCGCCGTTTTCCCGCACCTCCCATAGTTTCCCAAATATCGCAGTGTTTTCGCACAACACTCATACCTTCCCCTATATCATTGTGTTATCGCGCACATCTCATACCTACCACTGAATCGATGTGTTTTTGCGCACCTCTCATACCTTCTCCTATATCGCTGTGTTTTCATGCACTTCCTATAGCTTCCCATTTTTCGCCGTGTATTCGCGCACCTCTCATAGCTTCCTATATATTGCAATGTTTTCGCGCACCTTTCATACCTTCCCCTATGTCGCTCTGTTTTAGTGCACCTCCCATAGCTTCTCATATATCGCTGTCCTTTCGCGCACCTCTCACACCTTCCACTATATCGCTGTGTTTTCGCGTACTTCTCGTTTCTTCCCCATATCGATGTGTTTTCGCTCACCCCTCATAGCTTCCCCTATGTCGCCGTGTTTTCGCGCACGTCGCATAGCTTCCACTATATCGTTCTGTTTTCGTGCACATCTCATACCTTTCCCTATATCGCCATGTTGTCACACACCTCTCATACCTTCCCCTATATCGACATGTTTTCGCGCACCTCCCATAACTTCCCCTTTATCGTTGTGTTTTCGCGCACCTCTTATAGCTTCCCCCAAATCGCTGTGTTTTCGCGCACCTCTCATAGCTTCACGTATATCGCCGTGTTTTTGCAAACCTCGCAATGCTTCCCCTGTTTAGCTGAGTTTTCGCTCATCTCTCATACCTTCCCCTATATCGACATGTTTTCTCGCACCACTCATACCTTCCTCTATATCGCCGTGTTTTCGCAAACCTCTCATACCTTCCCCTATATAGCTGTGTTTTAGCGCACCTCTCATATCTTCCCCATATGGCTCTGTTTACATGCACCACCCATAACTTCCTATATGTCGCTGTGCTCTCGTGCCCCTCCAATCACTTCCCCTATATTGCTCTGCTTTCGCACACCATCCATAGCTTCCCCTACATCGCTGTGTTTTCATGCACCTCCCATAGCTTCCCATTTTTCGCCGTTTTCGTGCACCTCTTATAGCTTCCCCTATGTCGCTCTATTTTCGTGCACCTCCCATAGCTTCCGAGATATCGCTGTCTTTTTGCGCACCTCTCACACCTTCCACTATATCACTGTGTTTTCGCGCACCTCTCATATCTTTCCCTATATCGACGTGTTTTCACGCACCTCTTATACATTCCCCTATATCGACGTGTTTTCACGCAATTCTCATACCTTCCCCTATATCGCCGTGTTTTTGCACATCTCCCATATCTTCCCCTCTATTGCTGTGTTTTCGCGCACCTCTCATAACTACTCCTATATCGCTGAGCTTTCACGCACCTCCCATAGCTTCCCCTATATTGCTCTGTTTTCTCACACCTCTCATACCTTCTCCTTCCTTGCTCTGCTTTTGTGCACCTCCCATAGCTTCCCATATATCACTGTGTTTTCGCGCACCTCTCATACCCTCCACTATATCGCTGTGTTTTTGCACACCTCTCGTAGCTTCCCCTATATCGATGTGTTTTTGCGCACCTCTCATAACTTCCCCTATATCGCTGTGTTTTCGCGCACATACATAGCTTCCCCTATATCGTTGTGTTTTCGCGCACCTGTCATACCTTCCCCTTTTTAGCTGAGTTTTCGCTCATCTCTCATACCTTCCCCTTTCTCGACGTGTTTTCACGCACCTTTCATACCTTCACGTATATCGCCGTGTTTTCGCGCACCTCCCATAGATTCCCCTATATCACTATATTTTGGTGCACCTCTCATACCTTCCTCTATATCATTGTGTTTTTCTGACCTCTCATAGCTTTGCCTATATCGCCGTGTTCTCACGCACCTCTCATACCTTCCCCTTTTTAACTGAGTTTTCGCTCATCTCTCATAACTTCCACTATATTGACGTGTTTTCACGCACCTTTCATACCTTCACGTATATCACCGTGTTTTCGCGCACCTCCCATAGATTCCCCTATATCGCTGTGTTTTCACGCACCTCTCATTCCTTCCCCGATATCACTGTGATTTCGCGCTGTTCCCAAGGCTTCCCCTATATCGCTGTGTTATCAAGCAGCTCTCATAGCTTCACCTATATTGTTCTGTTTTCACGCACCTCCCATAGCTTCCCCTATGTCGCTGTGTTTTTGCGCACCTCTCATCACTTCCCCTATATTGCCCTGTTTTCACGGACCTCCAATAGCTTCCCATTTTTTGCCGTGTTTTTGCACACCTCTCATAGCTTCCCATATATTGCGATGTTTTCGCGCACCTCTCATAACTTCCCCTATGTCGCTGTGTTTTCATGCACCTCCCACAGCTTCCTCTACATCGCTGTGTTTTCGCGCACTTCTCATACCTTCCCCTATATCGCTGTGTTTTCGCGCACCTCTCATAGCTTCCCGCTTATCACTGTCTTTTCGTGCACCTCTCATACCTACTCCTATATCGCCCTGTTTTTACGCACCTCCCATAGTTTCCCCTCTATTGCTGTGTGCTTGTGCACCTCTCATAGGTTTCCATACATTGCAATGTTTTCACGCACCTCTCATAGCTTCCCCCAAATCGCTGTGTTTTCCTGACCTCTCATAGCTTTGCCTATATCGCCGTGTTCTCGCGCACCTCTCATACCTTCCCCTTTTTAGCTGTTTTTGCTCATCTCTCATATCTTCCCCTATATCGACGTGCTTTCACACACCTTTCATACCTTCACGTATATCGCCGTGTTTTCTCGCTCCTCCCATAGATTCCCCTATATCACTGTGTTTTCGCGCACCTCTCATACCTTCCCCTATATCGCTGTGTTTTCACTCACTTCCCATACATTCCCCTATATCAAACAACAAGAATTCTGCAGATGCTGGAAATTCAAGCAACACACATCAAAGTTGCTGGTGAACGCAGCAGGCCAGGCAGCATCTCTAGGAAGAGGTACAGTCAACGTTTCAGGCTGAGACCCTTCATCAGGACTAACTGAAGGAAGAGTGAGTAAGGAATTTGCAAGTTGGAGGGGCAGATCAAAATGATAGGGGAAGACAGGAGGGGGAGGGATGGAGCCAAGAGCTGGACATGTGATTGGCAAAGGGGATATGAGAGGATCATGGGACAGGAGGTCCGGGGAGAAAGACAAGGTGGGGGGAACCCAGAGGATGGGCAAGGGGTATAGTCAGAGGGACAGAGGGAGAAAAAGGAGACTGAGAGAAAGAAAATAAATAACGGAATGGGTACGAGGGGGTGGTGGGGCATTAGCAGAAGTTAGAGAAGTCAATGTTCATGCCATCAGGTTGGAGGCTACCCAGACGGAATATGAGGTGTTGTTCCTCCAAACTGAGTGTGGCTTCATCTTTACAGTAGAGGAGGCCGTGGATAGACATGTCCGAATGGGAATGGGATGTGGAATTAAAATGTGTGGCCTCTGGGAAATCCCGCTTTCTCTGGCGGACAGAGCGTAGGTGCTCAGCAAAGCGGTCTCCCAGTCTGCGTCGGGTCTCACCAATATATAGAAGGCCACATCGGGAGCACTGGACACAGTATATCACCCCAGCCGACTCACAGGTGAAGTGTCGCCTCACCTGGAAGGACTGTCTGGAGCCCTGAATGGTGGTAAGGGAGGAAGTGTAAGGGCATGTGTAGCACTTGTTCCGCTTACAAGGTTAAATGCCAGGAGGGAGATCAGTGGGGAGGGATGGGGGGGACGAATGGACAAGCGAGTCCATAGCTACACCTTTAGTTTGGAGGAAGTAAGAGGAGCCAAAGGAGAAATTATTAAGAGTAAGGACTAATTCCGTTAGACAGAGCAGAGTGGTGGTAGAGGGGAACTGATTAGGTCTGGAATCCAAAAAGAAGCGTAGAGCTTTGAGACCTTCCTGATGGGGGATGGAAGTATATAGGGACTGGACATCCATGGTGAAAATAAAGCGGTGGGGGCTAGGGAACTTAAAATCATCGAAAAGTTTAAGAGCGTGAGAAGTGTCACAAACATAGGTCGGAAGGGATTGAACAAAGGGGGATAAAACCGTGTCGAGTATGAAGAAACGAGTTCGGTGGGGCAGGAGCAAGCTGAGACAATAGGTCGGCCAGGACAGGCAGGTTTGTGAATCTTGGGTAGGACGTCGAAACGGGAAGTGCGAGGTGTGGGAACTATAAGGTTGGTAGCAGTGGATGGGAGATCCCCTGAACGGATAAAGTCGGTGATGGTGTGGGAGACAATGGCCTGGTGCTCCTTAGTGGGGTCATGATCGAGGGGTAGATAAGGAGGTATCCGCCAGTTGTCGCTGTGCCTCGGCAAGGTAGAGGTCAGTACGCCAGACTACAACACCATCCCCCTAATCGGCGGGTATAATAATAAGGTTAGGATTAGTGCGGAGGGAGTGGAGAGCAGAGCGTTCGGAAAGAGTGAGGTTGGAATGGGGACAAGAGGCGGTGAAGTCGAGACGGTTGATGTCCCGTCGGCAGTTAGCGATAAAGAGATCCAGAGCAGGCAGAAGGCCAGAGTCGGGTGTCCATGAAGAAGAGGAGGTTTGAAGACGGGAGAAGGGGTCATCGATGGGGGTGGAAGAGTCCTTGCCGAAGAAGTAGGCTCGGAGACGGAGACGGCGGAAGAAGAGTTCCACATCATGGCGAACACGGAACTCACTGAGGTGTGGGCGAAGGGGGACAAAGGTGAGGCCCTTACTGAGGACAGACCGTTCTGCCTCCGACAGTTGAAGGTTGGAGGGGATGGTAAAGACCCGGCACGGACGACAGCTGGGATCAGAGGGGGAGGGGGGAGGCTGGGGGTGTCAATGGAGTGGGGAGGGTTGGGGTGAGAGGAAGATGGAGCCTCTGAGTACCCAGGAGCTGACGATGGGATCTGAAGGAGACGGGATTGCAGAGTATTGGTGGGGGAAGGGGAGACGGGGTCACAATAGCAGTACATACAGACCCGGCCTGGAGTTCAAGGCTGGAGTTGCATTTGGTGGTTGCTGTGTTTTCGCACACCTCCCATAGCTTCGCCTATATCGCTGTATTTTCACGCACCTCTCATCCCTTCCCCGATATCACTGTGATTTCGCGCTCCTCCCAAGGCTTCCCCTATATCGCTGTGTTTTCGGTCACCTCTCATAGTTTCCCCTATATCACCGCGTTTTAGCGCACCTCTCATATCTTCCCCTATATCACTGTGTTATCAAGCAGCTCTCATCACTTCCCCTATATTGCCCTGTTTTCACGGACCTCCTATAGCTTCCCATTTTTTGCCGTGTTTTTGCACACCTCTCATAGCTTCTCATATATTGCGATATTTTCGCGCACCTCTCATAGATTCCCCCAAATTGCTGTGTTTTTGCGCACCTCTCATAGCTTCCCCTATATCGATGTATTTTCGCGCACCTCTCATAACTTCCCCTACATCGCTGTGTTTTCATGCACCTCCCATAGCTTCTTCTACATCGCTGTTTTTGCACACCTCTCATACCTTCCCCTATTTCGCCGTCTTTTCACTCACCTCCCATAGCTTCCCATATGTCGCTGTGTTTTCGCATGCCTATCATACCTTCCCCTATATCTCTGTGTTTTAGCGCACCTCCCATAGCTTCCCCTATATCACAGTGTTTTCGCGCACCTTGCATACCTTCTCCTATATCATTGTGTTTTCGCACACCTCTCATACCTTCCATTATATCGATGTGTTTTCACGTACCTCTCGTAGCTTCCCCTAAATCGATGTGTTTTCACGCACTTCTCATACCTTCCCCTATATCGCTGTGTTTTCGCGCACCTCTCATAGCTTCCCGCTTATCACTGTCTTTTCGCTCACCTCTCATACCTACTCCTATATCGCCCTGTTTTTACGCACCTCCCATAGTTTCCCCTCTATTGCTGTGTACCTGTGCACCTCTCTTAGGTTTCCATATATTGCAATGTTTTCGCGCACCTCTCATAGCTTCCCACAAATCGCTGTGTTTTTCTGACCTCTCATAGCTTTGCCTATATCACCATGTTCTCGTGCATCTCGCATAGCGTCCCCTATATCATTGTGTTTTCGTGTATCTCTCATACCTTCCCCTATATCTCTGTGTTTTTCTGAACTCTCATAGCTTTGCCTATATCGCCGTGTTCTCGCGCACCTCTCATACCTTCCCCTTTTTAGCTGAGTTTTCGTTCATCTCTCATATCTTCCCCTATATCGACGTGTTTTCACGCACATCTCATAACTTCACGTATATCGCCGTGTTTTCGCCCACCTCCCATAGCTTCCCCTATATCACTGTGTTTTCGCGCACCTCTCATACCTTCCCCTATATCGCCCTGTTTTTGTGCACCTCTCACACCATCCCATACACCGCCGTTTCTTCGTGCACCTCCCATAGTTTCCACTATTAACCTCCCATAGATTCCCCAATATTGCCATGTTTACGTGCACCTCTCATACCTTCCCCTGTATCGCTGCGTTTTCACACACCTCCCATAGCTTCCCCTATATCGCCGTGTTTTCGTGCACCTCCCAGAGCTTCCCCTATATCGCTGTTTTCTTGCACCTCCCATTGTTTCCCCAATAACGCTGTTTTCTCATGCACCTCTCATACCTTCCCCTGTATCGCCGTGTTTTGGAGCACCTCCCATAGTTTCCCCTCTATTGCTGTGCTTTTGCTCAGCTCTTATAGCTTCCCCTATATTGCCGTGTTTTCGCGCACCTCCCAGAGCTTTCCCTATATTGCTGCGTTTTCGTGCACCTCCCATCGTTTCCCCAATATGGCTATGTTTTTGAGCACCTCTCATGCCTTCCCCTGTATCGCCGTGCATTCGCGCACCTCACATACCTTCCCCAATATGGCTGTGTTTTCGTGCACCTCTCATACGTTGCCCTTTATCGCCGTGTTTTCGCAGACCTCTCATAGCTTCCCCTTACTGCTGTGTTTTCCCGCACCTCCCATACATTCCCCAATATGGCTGTGTTTTAGCACGCCTCTCATACCTTCTCTTGTATCGCCGTGATTTCGAGCACCTCCCATAGCTTCCCCTCTATTGCTGTGTTTTCGCTCAGCTCTTATAGCTTCCCCTATATCGTCGAGTTTTCACGCACCTCCCAGAGCTTCCCCAATATCGCTGAGTTTTCGTGCACCTCCCATAGGTTCTCAATAACGCTGTGTTTTCGCGCACCTCCCGTAGCTTTCCCTATATCGCCGTGTTTTCGCGCACCTCTCATACCTTCACGTATATCGCCGTGCGTTCACACACCTCTCAAGGCTTCCCCATATCGCTGTGTTTTCACGCAGCTCTCATAACTTCCCCTATATCATCCTGTTTTCACGCACCTCCGATACCTTCCCCTGTATCGCCGTGTTATCGCTCTGCTCTCATAGCTACCCCTCTATCGTTGTGTTTTCGCTCACCTACCATAACTTCCCCAATATGGCTGTGTTTTGATGCACCTCTCATACGTTGCCCTTTATCACTGTGTTTCGCACACCTCCCATAGCTTCCCCTTACTGCTGTGTTTTCCCGCACCTCTCATACATTCTCCAATATGGCTGTGATTTTGCACACCTCCCATAGCTTCCCCATGTCACGGTGTTTTCGCACACCTTTCATACCTTCCCCTTTTGAGCTATGTTTTCACTCATCTCTCATAACTTACCCTATATTGCAGTATTTTCCCGCACCTCTCATATATTCCCCTTTTTCACAGTGTTTTCGTGCACCTCCCATAGCTTCTCCTTATATCGCCCTGTTTTTGTGCACCTCCCGTAGCATCTCCTATAGCGCTGTTTTCGTGCACTTTTCATACCTTCCCTTATATCGCTGAGTTTTTGCTCCCCACTCATAGCTTCCCCTATATCGCCGTGTTTTCGCGCACCTCTAATACCTTCCACTTTTTAGCTGTGTTTTCGCTCATCTTTCATAACTTCTCCTATATCGCAGTGTTTTCCCGCACCTCTCGTACCTTCCCCTGTATCGCTGCATTTTCGCACACCTCCCATAGCTTCCCCTATATCACTGTGTTTTCACGCACCTCTCATAGCTTCCTCAATATCGTTCTGTTTTCCCGCACTTCCAATAGGCTCACTAATGTCACTGTGTTTTCGTGCACCTCTGATAACTTCCCATCTATCGCTGTGTTTTTGCTCAGCTTTTATAGCTTCCCCTATTTTGTTGTGTTTTCGCGCACCTCCCAGAGCTTTCCCTATACCACTGTGTTTTCGTGCACCTCCCATTGTTTCCCCAATATGGCTGTTTTTTCGGGCACCACTCATACCTTCCCGTATATAGCCCTGTTTTCGCACACTTCCCATAGCTACCCCTTAGTGCTGTGTTTTCCCGCACCTCCCATACATTCCCCAATATGGCTGTGTTTTTGCACACCTCTCATTCCTTCCCTTGTATCGCCGTGATTTCGAGCACCTCCCGTAGCTTCCCCTCTATTGTCGTGTTTTCGCGCACCTCTCATAACTTACCCTATAACGCAGTATTTTCCTACACCTCTCATATATTCCCCATTTTCACAGTGTTTTCGTGCACTTCCCATAGCTTCTCCTGTATCGCCCTGTTTTTGCGCACCTCCCGTAGCATCCCCTATAGCGCTGTGTTTTCGTGCACTTTTCATACCTTCCCTTAATCGCTGAGTTTTTGCTCCCCTCTCATAGCTTCCCCTATGTCGACGTGTTTTCGCGCACCTCTAATACCTTCCCCTATATCGCTGTGTTTTTGTTCATCTCTCATAACTGCCTCTATATCGCTCTGTTTTCCCACACCTCCCATAGGTTCCCCTATATTGCTGTGTTTTCGTGCACCTCTGTTAGTTTCCCATATATCGGCGTGTTTTTGAGCACCTCCCATAGCTTCCCCTCTATCGCTGTGTTTTCGCGCACCTCACATACCTTCCCCAATATGGCTCTGTTTTTGCGCACCTCTCATACGTTGCCCTTCATCGCCGTGTTTTCGCACAACTCCCATAGCTTCCCCTTACTGCTGTGTTTTCCCGCACCTCCCATACATTCCCCAATATGGTTGTGTTTTCGCGCATCTCTGATGACTTCCCCTTTATCGCCGTGTTTTCGAGCACCTCCCATAGATTCCCCTCTATCGCTGTGTTTTCGCTCAGCCCTTATAGCTTCCCCTATATCGTCGTGTTTTCACACACCTCCCAGAGCTTCCCCTACATCGCTGTGTTTTCATGCACCTTTCATAGTTTCCCAATAACGCTGTGTTTTTGCGCACCTCCTATAGCTTCCCCTATATCACTGTGTTTTGATGCACCCATCATACCTTCCCCTATATCACTGTGTATTCGCCCACCTCTCATATCTTTGCCTATATCACCATGTTATCGTGCACTTCTCATACCTTCCACTTTTTAGCTGCGTTTCGCTCATCTCTCACACATTCCCCTATATCGCTGTGTTTTTGCGCACCTCTCATACCTTCACGTATAACGCCGTGCGTTCGCACACCTCTCAAAGCTTCCCCATATCACTGCGTTTTCGCACAGCTCTCATAACTCCCCCTATGTCACCCAGTTTTCGCGCACCTCCCATAACTTCTCCTATATTGCTGTTTCCGAGCACCTCTCATAGCACCCCCTATATCGCTTTGTTTTTGCACACCTCCCATTGCTTCTCCTATATTGTTGTGTTTTTGCACACCTCTGTTAGTTTCCACTATATCGCTGTGTTTTAACACACCTCCCATAGAATCCCCTATATCGCTGTGTTTTCGCGCACCTCCCAGAGCTTCCCCTATATCGCTGTGTTTTGATGCACCTATCATACCTTGCCCTATATCGCCGTGTTCTCCCACCTCTTACACCTTCCACTTTTCAGCTGTGTTTTCGCTCAATTCTCTTACATTCCCCTATATCGCCGTGTTTGCGTGAATCTCTGATAACTTCCCCTATATCGCTGTGTTTTCGCGCACCTCCCATAGCTTCCCCATGTCATAGTGTTTTCTCACACCTCTCATACATTCCCCAATATGGCTGTGTTTTCACTCATCTCTCATAACTTACCCTATATCGCAGTGTTTTCCCGCACCTCTCATATATTCCCCTTTTTCACAGTGTTTTCGTGCACCTCCCATAGCTTCTCCTATATCGCCCTGTTATTGCGCACCTCTCATAGAATCCCCTATATCGCTGTGTTTTGATGCACCTATCATACCTTGCCCTATATCGCGTGTTTTCGCGCACCTCGCATAGATTCCCCATTTCACTGTGTTTTCTCGCACCTCCCATAGCTTCCTCTATATTGCTGTTTTCGTGCACCTCCCATTGTTTCCCCAATCACGCTGTTTTCTCGCGCACCTGTCATACCTTCCCCTGTATCGCCGTGTTTTGGAGCAACTCCCATAGCTTCCCCTCTATTGCTGTGCTTTTGCTCAGCTCTTATAGCTTCCCCTATATCGCCGTGTTTTCGCGCACCTCCCATCGTTTCCCCAATATGGCTGTGTTTTCCGGCACCTTCCCCTATATAGCCGTGTTTTCGAGCACCTCCCATAGCTTCCCCTCTATCGCTGAGTTTTTGCGCACCTCACATACCTTCCCCAATATGGCTGCGTTTTCGTGCACCTCTCATACGTTGCCCTTTATCACCGTGTTTTTGCACACTTCCCATAGCTTCCCCTTACTGCTGTGTTTTCGCGGACCTCCCACATATTCCCGAATATGGTTGTGTTTTGACGCACCTCTCATAACTTTCACTTTTCAGCTGTGTTTTCGCTCATCCCTCTTACATTCCCCTATATCGCCGTGTTTTCGAGCACCTCCCATAACTTCCCCTCTATCGCTGTGATTTCGCTCAACTCCCATAGCTTCCCCAATATCAATGTGTTTTCGCACACGTCTCATACCCCCCCCCATATCGCTGTGTTTTCACTCACCTCTTATAGCTTCCCCTATATCGCCATGTTTTCGTGCACCTCTCATATCTTCCCCTATATCAACATGTCTTTGTGCACCTCTCATACCTTCACGTATATCGCCGTGTTTTCGCGCATCTCCCATAGCTTCCCCTATATAGCTGTGTTTTTGTGCACCTCGCATACCTTCCCCTAAATCAATGTGCTTTCGCGCACCTCTCATACCTACCCCTATATTGCCGTTTTCACGCACCTCCCATAGTTTCCCCTCTATTGCTGTCTGCTTGTGCACCTCCCATAGGTTTCCATATATTGCAATGTTTTCGCTCACCTCTCATAGCTTCCCCCAAATCGCTGTTTTTCTGACGTCTCATAGATTTGCCGATTTCACCATGTTCTCGCCCATCTCGCATAGCGTCCCCTATATCGTTGTGTTTTCACGCATCTCTCATACCTTCCCCTATATCGCTGTGTTTTCACGCACCTCTCATACCTTCCCTTATATATACGTGTTTTTCTGAACTCTCATAGCTTTGCCTATATCACCGTGTTCTCGCGCACCTCTCATACCTTCCCCTTTTTAGCTGAGTATTCGTTCATCTCTTATATCTTCCCCTATATTGATGTGTTTTCACGCACCTCTCATAATTTCACGTATATCGCCCTGTTTTTGCCCACCTCCCATAGCTTCCCCTATATCACTGTGTTTTCGCGCACCTCTCATACCTTCCCCTCTATCGCTGTGATTTCGCTCAACTCCCATTGCTTCCCCAATATCAATGCGTTTTTGCACACCTCTCATACCACCTCCTATATTGCCGTGTTTTCGTGCACCTCTCATATCTTCCCCTATATCGACGTGTTTTCACGCACCTCTCATACCTTCCCCTATATAGACGTGTTTTCACGCAATTCTCATACCTTCACATATATCGCCGTGTTTTAGCGCACCTCCCATAGCTTCCCCTATATCACCGTGTTTCCGCGCACCTCTCATAGCTTCCACTATATCGCTGTGTTTTAGCACACCTCTCAGAGCTTTTTCTATATGGCTGTGTTTTCGTGCACCTCGCATACCTTCCCCTATATCGTTGAGTTTTTGCACACCTCCAGTGGCTTCCCCTAAATCGATGTGTTCTCCCGCACCTCCTATAGTTTCCCATATATCGTCGTGTTTTCGCGAATCTCTCATACCTTCCCATTTTTCGCTGTGTTATCACGCACCTCTCATAGCTTCCCCTCTATTGCTGTGTTCTCATGCACCTCTCACAGGTTTCCATTAATTGCAATGTGTTCGCGCACCTCTCATAGCTTCCCCCAAATCACTGTGTTTCCGCGCACCTCTCATACCTTCCCCTTTTTAGCTGAGTTTTAGCTCATCTCTCATACATTCGCCTGTATAGATGTGTTTTCACGCACCTCTCATACCTTCACGTATATTGCCGTGTTTTTGGGCACCTCCCATAGCTTCCCCTATATCGCTGTGTTTTCGCACACCTCATATATCTTCCCCTATATCGCTGTGTTTTCACGCACCTCTCATCCCTTCCCCTGTATCGCTGTGATTTCACGCAACTCTCATAGCACCCCTATATCGCTATGTTTTCCTGCACCTCTCATACCGTCCCCATATCACTGTGTTTTTGTGCACCTCCCATACCTTCCTCTATGTCGCTGTGATTTCACGCACCTCTCATACCTTCCCGTACATCGCCATGTTTTAACGCACCTCTCATACCTTCCACTATATCGCCGTGTTTTTGCGCACCTCTCAGAACTTCTCCTATATCACTGTCTTTTTGCGCACTTTCCATAGCTTCCCCTATATATCTGCGTTTTCGAGCACCTGCTATAACTTCTGCTATATCACTGTGTTTTCACGCAACTCCCATACCTTCCACTATATCACTGTGTTTTCGCACACCTCTCATACCTTCCCATATATCGCCGTTTTCGCGCACCTCGCATACCTTGTCCTATATCGCTGTGCTTTGCTCACCTCTCATACCCTCCCCAAAATTGTTGTTTTCGCGCACCTCCCATAGCTTCCCATATATCGCTGTGTTTTCGCGCACCTCTCATACATTCCCCTACATCACCCTGTTTTCGCGCACCTCTCATAACTTCTCCTATATCACTGTCTTCTTGCGCACTTTCCATAGCTTCCCCTATATCGCTGCATTTTCGAGCACCTGCTATAGCTTCCACTATATCGCTGTGTTTTCCCGCAACTCCTATACCTTCCACTGTATCACTGTAATTTCGCCACCTCTCATATCTTCCCATATATCGCTGTTTTCACGCACCTTGCATACCTTCCCTTATATCGCTGTGCTTTGCTCACCTCTCATACCTTCCCCAAAATTGCTGTGTTTTTGCGCACCTCCCATAGCCTCCCCGATATCACTGTGTTTTCGCGCACCTCTCATACCTTCCCCTGAATCACTGTGATTTCGCACAACTCCCATAGTTTTACCAATATCAATCTGTTTTCACACACCTCTCATACCTCCCCCATATCGCTGTGTTTTCGCTCACCTCTTATAGCTTCCCCTATATCGCCATGTTTTCGTGCACCTCTCATATCTTCCCCAAGATCGACGTGTTTTCATGCACCTCTCATACTATCCCCCATATCGCCGTGTTTTCACGCACCTCTCAGAGCTTCTTCTATATGGCTGTGTTTTCGTGCACCTCGCATACCTTCCCCTATATCGTTGTGTTTTCGTACACCTCTCGTAGCTTCCCCTAAATCGCTGTGTTTTTGCGCACCTCTCAGAGCTTCCCGCTTATCACTGTCTTTTCGCGCACCTCTCATACCTACCCCTATATCGCCCTGTTTTCACGCACCTCCCATAGTTTCCCATATATCGCCGTGTTTTCGCGAACCTCTCATACCTTCCCCTACATCGCCCTGTTTTTGCGCACCTCTCATAACTTCTCCTATATCACTGTCTTTTTGCGCACTTTCCATAGCTTCCCCTATATCGCTGCGTTTTCGAACACCTGCTATAGCTTCCACTATATTGCTGTGTTTTCCCGCAACTCCCATACCTTCCACTATATCACTGTGTTTTCGCACACCTCTCATACCTTCCCATATATCGCTATGTTTTCGCGCACCTCGCATACCTTGCCCTATATTGCTGTGCTTTGCTCACCTCTCATACCCTCCCAAAAATTGCTGTGTTTTCGCACACCTCCCATAGCTTCCCATATATTGCTGTTTTCGCGCACCTCTCATACATTCCCCTACATTGCCCTGTTTTCGCGCACCTCTCATAACTTCTCCTATATCACTGTCTTTTTGCGCACTTTCCATAGCTTCCCCTATATCGCTGCATTTTCGAGCACCTGCTATAGCTTCCGCTATATCGCTGTGTTTTCCCGCAACTCCTATACCTTCCACTATATCACTGTAATTTCGCCACCTCTCATATCTTCCCATATATCGCTATGTTTTCACGCACCTTGCATACCTTCCCATATATTGCTGTGCTTTGCTCACCTCTCATACCTTCCCCAAAATTGCTGTGTTTTTGCACACCTCCCATAGCCTCCCCGATATCACTGTGTTTTCGCGCACCTCTCATACCCTCCCCTGAATCGCTGTGATTTCGCACAACTCCCATAGCTTTACCAATATCAATCTGTTTTCACACACCTCTCATACCTCCCCCTATATCGCTGTGTTTTCGCTCACCTCTTATAGCTTCCCTTATATCGCCATGTTTTCGTGCACCTCTCATATCTTCCCCAATATCGAAGTGTTTTCACGCACCTCTCATACCATCCTCCATATCGCCGTGTTTTCGCGCACCTCTCAGAGCTTCTTCTATATGGCTGTCTTTTCGTGCACCTCTCATACCTACCCCTATATCGCCCTGTTTTCACGCACCTCCCATAGTTTCCCCTATATCGCCCTGTTTTCACGCACCTCCCATAGTTTCCCATATATCGCCGTGTTTTCGCGAACCTCTCATGCCTTCCCATTTTTCGCTGTGTTATCGCGCACCTCTCATAGCTTCCCCTCTATTGCTGTGTTCTCGTGCACCTCTCATAGGTTTCCATATATTGCAATGTGTTTGCGCACCTCTCATCACCTTGTTTTTGGGCACCTCTTATAGCTTCCCCTATATCGGCTTGTTATCGCGCATCCCTCATAGCTTCCCCTACATCGTGCTGTTTTCACGCACCTCCCATAGCTTCCCATATACCGCTGTGTTTTCGCGCACCTCCCATAACTTCCTCTATATCGCCGAGTTTTTGCCACCTCCAATAGCTTCCCCTACATCTCGGAGTTTTCGCACACCTCACAAAGCAATGTCAGGGAAACTATAACACCATGTTTTTGCGCACCTCCCATATCTTCCCCTATAACACCATGTTTTTGCGCACCTCCCATATCTTCCCCTATATCCACGTGTTTTTCCGCAGCTCTCATAGATTCCCAGACATTGCTCTGTTTTTGTGCACGATTCATAGCCTCCCCTATATCACTGTGTTTTCGCGCCCGTCTCATATCTTCCCCCATATCGCTGGGTTTTCGCTCACCTCTCATAACTTCCCCTATATCACCGTGTTTTTGCTCACTTCTCATAACTTCCCCTACATTGCCGTGTTTTCGCGCACCTCTCAAAACTTCCCCTACATTGCTATGTTTTCACACACTTGCTATAGCTTCCCCTACATCGCAGTCTTTTTGCGCACCTCTCACAGCTTCCCCTACAATGCTGTGTTTTCACGCACCTCCCATAGTCTCCCCTACATCTCTGTGTTTTCGTGCACCTCTCATACCTTCCCCTAAATCACTGTGTTTTTGCTCACCTCTCATAGCTTCCACTATATATCCGTATATATATGCGCATGTCTCATAGTTTCCCTGACATTGCTTTGTATTCGCGCACCTCTCACAGCTTCCCCTACATTGTTGTCTTCTCGCGCAGCTCATTTAGCTTCCCCCATATCGCCGTGTTTTCGCGCACCTCTCGTACATTTTCCATATCTCCGTGTATACGCGCACCTCCTTTAGCTTCCCCAATATCACTGTGTTTTTGTGCACCTTCCATAGCTTCTCCTATATCGCTGTGCTTTCGTGCACCCCTCATACCTTCCCCCATATCGCTGTGTTATCGTGCACCTCTTATACCTTCCCCTATATTGCTGTGTTTTCGCGCACATCTCATACCTTCCCCTATATTGCCGTGTTTCCACTCACCTCTCATAGCTTCCCCTATATCGCAGTGTTTTCACGCACCTCTGATAGATTCCCCTACATCGCTGTGTTTTTGCGCTCCTCCATAGCTTCCCGTATATCGCTGCATTTTCGCGCACCTGCTATAGCTTCCTCAATATCGCTGTGTTTTCGTGCAACTCCCATACCTTCCACTATATCACTGTGTTTGCGCGCACCTCTTATACCTTCCCCTAAGTCGCTATGTTTTCACACACCTTTCCTACCTTCCCCTGTATCGCTGTGTTTTTCTCACCTCTCATACCTTCCCCTATATCGCTGGGTTTTCACCCACCTCCCAAAGCCTCCCCGATATCGCCGTGTTTTCGAGCACCTCTCATACTTTCTCCTATATCGCTGTGTTTTCATACACCTCCCATAGCTTCCCCTACATCGCCATGTTTTCCGGCACCTCTCATAGCTTCCCCTATATCACTGAGTTTTCGTGCATCCCTCCTACCTACGCCTACATCACTGTGTTTTTGCGCACCAACCATATCTTCACCCATATCTTGGTGTATTCGCGCACCTCTCATACCTTCCCCTATATTGCTGTGTTTTCACGCACCTCCCGTAGCTTTCCCTACATTGCTGAGGTGCATGAATACACGGTGATATAGGAGAAGCTATGAGTGTTGCGCAAAAACACAGTGATGTCCTGGACGCTATGTGAGGTGCTCAAAAGCTATGAGAGGGGCGCGAAAAGACAGCGACGTACAGGAAGGTATGAGATGTGCGCAAAATCACCACGATATAGGGGAAGTTATGAGAGTTGCACGAAAACAAGCAAATACATAGGGTATGTTATGAGAGGTGCGTGAAAACATACCGATATATGGGAAGCTATGGGAGGTGCGCAAAAACAAAGCGATATAGGGGAATGTGTAAGAGGTGCACGAAAACACGGCGATATCAGGGAATCTATGGGAGGTGTTCGAAAACAGAGCGATATGGGGAAGGCATGAGAGGTGCACAAAAACACAGCAATACAGGGGAAAGTATGAGAGATGCGTGAAAACACAGCGCTATAGGGCAAGCTATGGGAGGTACGCAAAAACACAGTGATATATGGGAAGCTATGGGATGTGCACAAAAACACGGTGATATAGGGGAGGGTATGAGAGGTGCGCGGAAACACAGCGACAGAGAGGAAGGTATGAGAGGTGCGCAAAAGCACAGTGCTATTGGGGAAGCTATAGGAAGTGCGCGAAAACACGGAGATATAGGGGAAACTATGAGAGGTGCGCAAAAACACAGGGTATATTGGAAGCTATGAGAGGTGCGCAAAAGCACGGTGATATTGTGGAAGCTATGGGAGTTGCACGAAAACGTCGTGATAGAGGAATGTATGAGAGGTGCGTGATAACACAGTGATATAGGGGAATGTATTAAAGGCGTGAAAAAACACAGCCATATTCACAGTCACTTCCCGAGTTCTGCGTTTTCCGCAAATTGGTGCGCACTCCAACCCCGCTGACATGCCCGCAGGCATAACAGATTTTTTCAGAGCAATAATCATTTCAAACCGTTCAGAGAATTGTTATAAAAATAATCATTGTAAATTCTTTGCAAATCTTGGTGTAACTTCAAACCCGTATTGATTCCAAACGCACATGCGATTATCTTCGAGCATAAACCGTGTCAAACAGTTCAGAAAATGGCTGCCTCGACGAGGGTGTGAGCGTTAACGGCAAACAGGAAGGTGTTCGTATGCAAATTTTGATTAGCAACCTTCAATTTGAAAACACAATACGAACAGATTTCAAAAAAAAATAAAGGGCCTACGAATGAAACAAATTTGAGATTCGTCACTATTGAAAATCCACAGACACACCCAAATCCGGGAACACCACCAAACCCTCTCACACCCGCATTAGAGTATGTCAAAGAAAGCGTCATTTCAAAACCTTCAAAAAATATCTCTCTGCACAAGTTTAAAGTGGCGAGCCGATGTATGGCTAGAGGCGAAAGGCTAGTGGCGAGTATTGGCTAAAGGCTAGAGGCGAGGCCTACCTAGAGGCAGAGGCTAGGGTCGAGGCTTCGCTAAAGGCTAGAGACGAAGCTTGGCTAGAGGCTAGAAGCTAGGCTTGGCTAGAGGCGAGAGGCGAGTCTTGGCTAGAGGCTAGTGGCGAGAGGGGAGGCTTGGTAAGAGGCTAGGGGCGAGGTATCTCTCATAGATTTCCTCTATATCGCCATGATTTTGTGCACCTCTCATAGCTTCCCTTATATTGCCATTTTCGTACACATCCCATAGATTCCCCTATATCGCTGTGTTTTCGCGCAGGTCTCAGAGCTTCTACTATATTGCTGTGTTTTCGGGCACCTCCCATAGCTTCCCCTATATCGCTGTGCTTTCGCTTCCCTCTCATAACTTCCCCTATATCGCTGTGCTTTCGCGCACCTCCCGTACCTTCCCCTATATCGCTGTGTTTTTACTCACCTCTCATCCCTTCCCCTACATCGCTGTGTTTTCGCGCACCTCCCATAGCTTCCCTTATTTTGCTGTGTTCTCGTGCGCTTCTCATAGCTTCTCCAATATCACAGTGTTTTCGCGCACCTCCCATAGCTTCCCCTATAGCGCCGTGCATTCGTATGCCTCTCATACATTCCCCTATATCACTGTGTTTTTGTGCACCTCCCATAGCTTTCCCCTTTTATCACCATGTTTTCGCGCACCTCCCATAGCTTCCCCAAAATTGCTGTTTTCGCGCACCTCTTATACCTTCGTCTATGTCGCTCTGTATTTGCGCACCACACATAGCTTCCCCCTATAACGCCGTGTTTTCGCTCAGCTCTCACACCTTGCTCTATATCGCCGCGTTTTCACGCACCTCTCATACATTGCACTATATTGCTGTGTTTTCGTGCACCTCCCATAGCTTCCACTGTTTTGCTGTGTTTTTGCGCACCTCTCATACATTCTGCTGTATTGCTGTGTTTTCGCACACCTCCCACAGCTTCCCCTATATTGCTGTTTTTCGCGCATGTCTCATACCTTCCCCTATATCGCTGTGCTTTCGCGCACCTCCCATAGCTTCCTCTATTTTGCTGTGTGTTTGCTTCCTTCTCATAACTTCCCCTATATCGCCGTGTTTTCGTGCACCTCTCTTACCATCACCTATATCTCCGTGTCTTCAAACACCTCCCGTAGCTTCGGTTATAATGCTCTTTTCGCGCACCTCGCATAGCTTCCCGTGTATTGCTTTGTTTTCGCGCACCTCTCATACCTTCCCCTATATCGCCGTGTTTATGCAGATCTCCCATACCTTCCCCTATATCGCCGTGTTTTCGAGCACCTCCCATAGCTTCCCCTCTATCGCTGTGTTTTCGCACAGCTCCCATAGCTTCCCCTATATCGCCATGTTTTCGCGCACCTCCCAGAGCTTCCCCTATATCGCTGTTTTTGTGCACCTCCCATTGTTTCCCCAATAACGCTGTGTTTTTGCGCACCTCTCATACCTTCCCCTGTATTGCTGTTTTCGCGCACCTCCCATAGCTTCCCCTCTATCGCTGTGTTTTCGCTCAGCTCCTATAGCTTCCCCTATATCGTTGTGTTTTCACGCACCTCCCAGAGCTTCCGCTATATCGCTGTGTTTTCGTGCACCTCCCATAGTTTTCCAATAAAGCTGTGTTTTCGCGCACCTCGCATAGCTTCCGCTATATCGCTGTGTTTTCGTGCACCTCCCATAGTTTTCCAATAAAGCTGTGTTTTCACGCACCTCCCATAGCTTCCCCTATATCGCTGTGTTTTGATGCACCTATCATACCTTCCACTATATCGCTGTGTTTTCACTCACCTCTCATACCTTCCCCTTTTTAGCTGTGTTTTCGCTCATCTTTCATAACTTCCCCTATATCGCAGTGTATTCCCGCACCTCTCATACATCCCCTTTTTCGCAGTGTTTTCTTGCACCTCCCATAGCTTCCCCTATATTGCTGTGTTTTCGTACACCTCTCATACATTCCCATATATGGCTCTGTTTTTGCGCACCTCTCACAGATTCCCCTATATTGCTGTGTTTTGATGCACCTCTCATATCTTCCCCTGTATCGCTGTGTTTTTGCACGCCACCAATAGCTTCCCTTATATCGCTGTGTATTCGCTCACCTCTCATATCTTTGCCTATATCACCGTGTTATCGCGCTCTTCTCATACCTTCCACTTTTTAGCTGTGTTTTCGCTCATCTCTCATACATTCCCCTATATCGCCGTGTTTTCGCGCACCTCTCATGCCTTCACGTATATCGCCGTGCGTTCACACACCTCTCAAGGCTTCCCCATATCACTGTGTTTTCGTTCAGCTCTCATAACTTCCCCTATATCATCCTGTTTTCGCGCACCTCCAATACCTTCCCCTGTATCGCCGTGTTTTCGCGCACCTCTCATAGCTACCCCTCTATCGTGTTTTCGCGCACCTCCCATTCCTTCCCCAATATGGCTGTGTTTTCACGCACCTCTCATACGTTGCCCTTTATCGCCGTGTTTTCGCACACCTCCCATAGCTTCCCCTTACTGCTGTGTTTTCCCGCACCTCCCATACATTCCCCAATATGGCTGTGTTTTCACGCATCTCTGATGCCTTCCCCTTTATCGCCGTGTTTTCGAGCACCTCCCATAGCTTCCCCAATATTGCTGTGTTTTTGCGCACCTGTGTTAGTTTCCCCATATCGCCGTGTTCTCGTGCATCTCTCATACCTTCCCCTTTTCAGCTGTGTTTTCGCTCATCTCCCTTACATTCCCCTACATCGCCGTGTTTGCGCGAAGCTCTGATAACTTCCCCTATGTCGCCCTGTTTTCGTGCACCTCCCATAGCTTCCCCTATAGCGCTGTGTTTTCGTGCACTTTTCATACCTTCCCTAATATCGCTGAGTTTTTGCTCCCCACTCATAGCTTCCCCTATATCACCGTGTTTTCGCGCACCTCTAATACCTTCCCCTTTTTAGCTGTGTTTTCACTCATCTCTCATTACTTCCCCTATATCGCAATGTTTTTTCCATACCTCTCATACATTCCCCTTTCTCGCTGTGTTTTCGGGCACCTCCAATACCTTCACCAATATTGCTGTGTTTTCGCGCAGCTCCCATAGCTGCCCCTATATTGCGAAGTTTTTGTGCACTTCTCATAGCTTCCCCTAAATCGCTGTTTTCAAGCACCTCTCATAGCTTCCCCTATATCGCTGTGTTTTCACACACTTCCCATACCTTCCCCAATATGGCTATGCTTTTGCGAACCTCTCATACATTCCCCAATATGGCTGTGTTTTCAAACATCTCCCATAGCTTCCCCATGTCACGGTGTTTTCGCGCACCTCTCATACCTTCCACAATATCACTGTGTTTTGATGCACCTATCATATCATCCACTATATCGCAGTGTTTTCACTCACTTCTCATAGCTTCCCCTATATCGCCGTGTTTTCATGCACCTCTCATACCTTCCCCTTTTTAGCTGTGTTTTCGCTCATCTCTCATAACTTCCCCTATATCGCAGTGTTTTCCCGCACCTCTCATACCTTCCCCTGTATCGCTGCGTTTTCGCACAGCTCCCATAGCTTCCCCTATATCGCCATGTTTTCGTGCACGTCTCATACCTTCCCCTGTATCGCTGCGTTTTCGCACAGCTCCCATAGCTTCCCCTATATCGCCATGTTTTCGTGCACCTCCCAGAGCTTCCCCTATATCGCTGTTTTTGTGCACCTCCCATTGTTTCCCCAATAACGCTGTGTTTTTGCGCACCTCTCATAACTTCCCCTGTATTGCTGTGTTTTCGTGCACCTCCCATAGCTTCCCCTCTATCGCTGTGTTTTTGCACGCCACCAATAGCTTCCCCTATATCGCTGTGTATTCGCTCACCTCTCATATCTTTGCCTATATCACCGTGTTATCGCGCTCTTCTCATACCTTCCACTTTTTAGCTGTGTTTTCGCTCATCCCTCATACATTCCGCTATATCGCAGTGTTTTTGCGCACCTCTCATGCCTTCACGTATATCGCCGTGCGTTCGCACACCTCTTAAGGCTTCCCCATATCACTGTGTTTTCGCGCAGCTATCATAACTTCTCCTATATCATCCTGTTTTCGCGCACCTCCAATACCTCCCCCTGTATCGCCGTGTTTTCGCGCACCTCTCATAGCTACCCCTCTATCGTGTTTTCGTGCACCTCCCATAACTTCCCCAATATGGCTGTGTTTTCGCGCACCTGTCATACGTTGCCCTATATCGCTGTGTTTTCGCGCACCTCTAATACCTTTCCCTTTTTAGCTGTGTTTTCGCTCATCTATCATAACTTTTCCTATATCGCAATGTTTTTCTGCACGTCTCATACATTCCCCTTTCTCGCTATGTTTTCGGGCACCTCCAATACCTTCACCAATATTACTGTGTTTTCGCGCAGCTCCCATAGCTGCCCTTATATTGCGATGTTTTCGTGCACCTCTCATAGCTTCCCCTAAATCACTGTTTACGAGCTCCTCTCATAGCTTCCCCCATATCGCTGTGTTTTCGTGCACCTCCCATACCTTCCCCAATATGGCTGTGCTTTTGCGCACCTCTCATACCTTCCCTTGTATCGCTGCGTTTTTGCACACCTCCCATAGCTTCCCCTCTATCGCTGTGCTTTCACGCACCTCCCATAGCTTCCCCTACATCGCTGTGTTTGGATGCACCTATCATACTATCCACTATATCGCAGTGTTATCACTCACTTCTCATAGCTTCCCCTATATCGCCATGCTTTCATGCACCTCTCATACCTTCCCCTTCTTAACTGTGTTTTCACTCATGTCTCATAACTTCCCCCATATCGCAGTGTTTTCCCGCACCTCTAATATCTTCCCCTGTATCGCTGCATTTTTGCACAGCTCCCATAGCTTCCCCTATATCGCTGTGTTTTCACACACCTCTCATAGCTTCCTCTATATCGCTCTGTTTTCCCACACCTCCCATAGCTTCCCCTCTATCGCTGTATTTTCGCGCACCTCACATACCTTCCCCAATATGGCTCTGTTTTCGCGCACCTCTCATACGTTGCCCTTTATCGCCGTGTTTTCGCACACCTCCCATAGCTTCCCCTTACTGCTGTGTTTTCCCGCACCTCCCATACATTCCCCAATATGGCTGTGTTTTCACGCATCTCTGATGCCTTCTCCTTTATCGTCGTGTTTTCGAGCACCTCCCATAGCTTCCCCAATATTACTGTGTTTTTGCGCACCTGTGTTAGTTTCCCCATGTCGCCGTGTTCTCGTGCATCTCTCATACCTTCCCCTTTTCAGCTGTGTTTTCGCTCATCTCCCTTACATCCCTTACTTCCCCTACATCGCCGTGTTTGCACGAAGCTTTGATAACTTCCCCTATACCGCCCTGTTTTCGTGCACCTCCCATAGCTTCCCCTATAGCGCTGTGTTTTCGTGCACTTTTCATACCTTCCCTTATATCGCTGAGTTTTTGCTCCCCACTCATAGCTTCCCCTATATCACCGTGTTTTCGCGCACCTCTAATACCTTCCCCTTTTTAGCTGTGTTTTCGCTCATCTTTCATAGCTTCCCCTATAGCGCTGTGTTTTCGCGCACCTCTAATACCCTTCCCTTTTTAGCTGTGTTTTCGCTCATCTTTTTTTAAAATTTTATTTTTATTTGGATAAGGAATTCACAAATATCATGTACTTTTTTCACACATATAACCTTTTCCATTTTTTATATGTATAAAACTACAATTATTTATACGTTCTTAAGTACACATTGAGATGATATAAAACGAAAATAAACATTTAAATAGATAATTATGTACTGTGGTAAATCTAACCTATTAGGCTAAGTAATGGAATTAGTTGTTAAGAAAAATGGTAATAATAGTTTCCATATAACCCTTCTGGACCATTTCCACTGGTCCAAAATGTTGTATATAAGGCTATGTATCAACCATTGTAGGTGTTTATGTCCTAATTTGTTCATGCTTGCTCCTGCCCGCAGACATAATTATCCAATCCCTATGTACTTATTTACTTGATTTTTTCATTTTTTTATCCCTTTCCCAAATCTTTCCCTTTACTTGTGTTAATTCTCTATTTTCCAAAAGAAAACAAAAAAAACAAACATTTAGACTAGGGGTGCTTACGTTAGCAATATTACTGTGTTGATGAGAAGAGCAGTATAAATCATTAGGAGAGTCATCTAAAGTCTGCTCGCATTGGGGTTATATATTCAATCCATTTATTCCAGATTTGATAAAATTTTTCTTTTTGAGTTCTCAGGGAGTAAGTCAACTTTTCCATTTTAAATATTTCCAAGATAATTTCGTACCAATCTTCTAATGTAGGTGGTATTGGATTTAGCCATTTTCTAGTGATTGATTTCTTACTTGCCACTAAGAGGGCCTGCAGCAACTTTATATCTTCCTTCTGTTCAAGAAACAATACATGCCCCAAATAGAGCGTCTCAAAGTTCAGAGGTATCTGGGACCTAAGTACCTTAACTAATGTTCTATGAATACCTTCCCAAAATAGACTTAATTTAGGGCAATCTCAAAAAATATGAAAATGATTTGCCTCCTTGGAGCCGCACCTTCTCCAACACATCACATTTGTATCTTTATATTTTTCCTGATATGGGGTCTTGAAGTATCTTATAATGTTTTTCCAACAATGTTCTCTCCAAGTCAAAGAATTAGTCGAGGACCATTGAAAGCTGCAGATTTTCCCCCAAGTCTCCTCTGAAAGTACCAACCCCGCTTATTTCTCCCACTTCTCTTTAATATACAGTGTATTTACATTTTTAGCATGGGAGAGTGCATTATATAATCGAGAAACTGATTTACTAGGTATTGAACTGCAAGCCGAATTCAGAATCTTGAAAAATTCTAATTCTACTGTTGATAGGTCTGTATATCTACAACTCTGGTTAACATAGTTTCGTACTTGAAGGTACCTAAAAAAGTCATTATGTTCTAGGCCATGTTTGTCCTGCAGGATTTGGAAACTTTGTAATACTCTTTTATCTATAAATGAGAGGTAGGTTGTAAGACCTTTCTTTATCCATAGCTCAAATCTTTTATCTTCTCTGTTGGGAAGGAATTCGGTATCATATGCACACCACCTAAAGAGTTTTAACATGTTATTAATTCCACATGAATTAACCACCTTCTGCCATACTTTTAATGTAAGATTTATCCAAGCGTTTTTAAATTTTTCCAACTGGGCCATCAATCCTTTGTCAGCTATTGAGGCCTGAAGAGGAAAACTGTCAACTAATCCAAATTCTATTTCCTTCCATCTAGCCTTATATTCCCTATTACACCAATATAACAGAGGGGTTATCTGTGAGGCATAAAAATAATTTCTCAGGCAAGGAAGAAACATACCGCCTCCTTCCTTCCCTAACTGTAAGGTGTTATATCGAATTCTAGGTTTCTTCCCTTGCCAAATGAAGCGGGAAATCCATTTGTCCCATTCCCTGAATTGATTATCATCCACCTCCACCGGTAAAGTACGGAAAAGATACAATAACCGAGGAAGAATATTCATTTTTATAGTATTTATCCTTGAATTTAAACTTAAAAAGGGGATAAGATTCCATCTATGCATATCTGCTTTTATCTCAGAGATTAATGGCCCATAATTTACCTGTGACAGTGTTGAAAGATCCTTCGGCAGGGTTATTCCTAAATATTTTAATGATTTAGCTTCCCACTTAAGATCATATGTATCCTGCAACTTTTTGGATGGTGTATAATTTAGGGACATAAACTGCATTTTCTTTACATTTATTTTATAACCTGATATTTTCCCAAAGTCATCCAACATGGTAAACAATCCTATAAATGATTTTTCTGGTTCACTCAGATAGACCAAAACATCATCTGCGAATAACGCCACTTTCTGTTCAATCCCTGCCACCTTGATACCTTTTACGATTTCGCTCTGTCTTATTAGTTGGGCAAGCGGTTCAATATATAGCGCAAAAAGGAGAGGAGAAATTGGGCATCCCTGTGTAGTGCCTCTCTCTAAGATGAAGGAGTCAGAGAGGTCCCCATTTATCTTAATTCGGGTTGTAGGGCTGACATATAGAATCTGAATTACTTTAATAAACTTTTCTTGAAAGCCGAATCTTCCTAACACTCTGTATAGGAATGCCCAACTAACCGAATCAAAAGCTTTCTCAGCGTCCAATCCTACTACCATTGTCTCTGTCTCGTTCTTATTAATCTGTTCTAATATGTGCAGAGTTCTCCTTATGTTGTCCTGTGTTTGTCTTTGTGGAATAAATCCAGTCTGGTCTAAGTGGATTAGGCCAGGTAAAAGCTTTTCCAATCTGTGCGCTAATATAGATGTAAATAGTTTGTAATCTAAATTAAGAACACTAATTGGCCGATAATTGCCACATTCTAGTTTATCTTTACCCTCTTTAGGAATAACTGAAATAATCGCTTCTCTCCAGGAAGGTGGAGTTTCTCCTCTCTGCAAGATCCAATTAAAGGTGTTAAGTAGTAATGGGGCTAACTGTGTCTTCAGGGACTTGTACCACTCTGAGGTAAACCCATCAGAACCCGGGGACTTTCCAGCCTTTAACCTAGAGATGGCCACGTTCAGTTCTTTGACAGTTACTGGTTCTAATAAACTTCCATTTTGTAAGTCTGTAAGTTTAGGTAGATCTAAAAAATTCAATACACTGTCTATATAGGGCTCATTGGGGGCCCGGGGTTGGGAGTACAGCTCTCGATAATATGTTTCAAAACTCTCTTGAATGTTCCCTATTGTACTCTCCACAAGCTTTGTCTTTGGATTCTTTATTTTATGAATTGTATTGTCTGCTTGTTGTTTTCGTAATTTATATGCTAATAATCTAGCTGATTTACCTCCTACTTCATAATTCTTTTGTCTCAGGTAAAGAAAATTTCTTTGAGTTTCCAACATATAAATATCGTCAATTTCACTTTGCAATTTCCTAATTTCCTGTTTTCAATTTGAATTACTTTTGTTGCTATCTACAACTTGGAGTTGTTTTAATTTTCCTTGAAGGTCTGCTAATTTTTGTGCATTGATTTTTTTCATGTGAGTGGTAATGGAAATAATTTTCCCTCTCAGTACAGCTTTCAATGTATCCCATAAAATCACTGGTGATGTTTCTCCCATGTCATTAAGGTCTAGATATTCTTTGATTTCTCCCCTTAATCTCTCCATTATTTTCGGGTTATTGAGTATATGTGAGTTTAGCCTCCATAGTGTTTTCCTCGTTTTCCTTTCCAGGATTAGAGACACAGAGACTGGGCTATGATCCGACAGATCAATTGTTGCAATATTACAGTTTTTTATCCTGAGTCTATCTGTGTTAAAGATAAAGAAATAGTCTATCCTTGAATAGGCTGAATGAGGGAAAGAGTAATATGTATAACCTTTACTAGTAGGGTGTAATTCCCTCCAGACATCTATAATTCCCAACTCCTCCATCAATGAATTCACTTTCCAAGTCAGAGGTTTATTCTGAGTAACTATTCTTGAAGAATCTAATATAGGATTTAATCTAATATTAAAATCCCCTCCACAAATTACTATCCCTTGAGAACTGACCATTAGGTCAAAAATGTGTCTATAAAATGGCCATTCACAACCTGGAGGAGCATAAACATTCAGCAATGTTATTTCTGTACCTTCTATTCTTCCTGTGATTTTTACGAACTGTCCTTCTTTGTCTCTAGTCTCTGAAATATGTTCATAATTAAGAGTACTTGATATTAAAGTAGCTACCCCTCTTTTGTGACTCAATTTATATGATGAATAAAATACATGCTTAAAGCCCATTCTTTTTAATTTTCCATGTTCAAATTAGCTCATATGTGTTTCCTGGAGGAAAGCTATTTGTGCCCTCTCTTTTTTCAATTTAGACATAATCTTATTTCTTTTAATTGGATTCAAAACCCCATTAACATTATAGGAAATTATTTTTACCAATTCAGTTTGCATTTTTCTCTAGTAGAAAAAAAAACACTCTCCTTTTCTAACCAAACAGTAAGCAATCCCTTCTCAACAATAAACCAAGAGATATAACCACACCCTAGACATTTTTGAACGTGCAACATTTGAAAATTTTTCCCGACTTCCCGCAGTGAGGCCTGAGCACCGACCCGCCTCAGTTCAGAGGGATAACCTCTATCTTCACCCTGTGTTAGAGGGCCCTCAGCAGTTTGAATAATCATAGAGAATTTTCTCCTATTTATGTCTCGAACATATTGCTATCATTCAAGTTATTCCGTCTAGTTTATTTTCAGATACCAGTTTTCATTTTACCTTTAAGTCCGATTTACTCTTTTCAGTCATTTCTCTTAATTAATCTGTGTTATCTGTACATTCGCGTCTGAATATTTGCAGCTTTTCCTTGTAGTTTGACACTCTGGTTCGTGTAGAGCGTCCTCGCCCCACTAACTGCCACGACTTCTGCTGAATCCTCTCCAGTAGCGACTCCGGTTGGGTGATAACTTTAATAGGTAGTCCCCGGTCCGCCAGGTCCAATGTTGCCTCCTCCACCGTAGCATAAGTTTTTGTCCCTTCGTCGTAAAAGACTCTCAGCCGAGCTGGATACAGGGTCTGGAATTTGATGTTGTTTCCCTTCAGGACTCTCCGTGTTTCCGTATATTCCTTCCATCTGGCAAGAATCCCTGGTGCGTAGTCATGGTCTAAACTGATTCTACGGTTGTTCCACATGAAACCTTTCTTTTGCCATGCCCTTTTAAGCACCTCTTCCTTCGTTCTGTAACTGAGAAATCTGACCAGAATCGATCTGGGCTGGGCGCCTCCCGGAGGCTGTGGTGCCAACGCGCGGTGAGCTCTTTCTATCTGTAGGTTTTTTGCGGCCGGTATATCAAGGTTCTCTCTAATTAGCTTCTCCACGAAGGGAATCATCAATCCGGGTTTACCTTCAGTTCCTTCGGGAACTCCGTAAATCCTCACATTTTCCCTTCTCGAGCGGCCTTCTTGATCTATTAGTTACCACTGGTGCTGGTCTTGCAGCTTCAGCATTTCTGCTATCACCTCCTCTGCGTTTTGTAGCTTCTCTTCAATTCCAACAATCCTCGCTTCGGCTTCATCTATCCGCGAGTTAGTTTTTACTATTTCTCCTTTAATATCTTCCAGCTGTTTGCTGTTATCTTGTCGGAACTCGCGAATCACTCCGAGAATCAAGGACAGAGTCACCGATTCCCCCTCATTATCTCCGTCCTGGCTTGCCGTGGGGGAGCTAGGCCCGTTGCCTTGCTGCATCTCTTTATGTTTATCAGCCTTCGGAGCGGACTTTTTAATCTTGTTCTTAGAAATCACCCTTGCCCCTTTTATTAATATACTTATGCAATATTAAGTATTTGTCTAAATTCGATTCTGGGGCAGTTTTCCTTCTTTTTTGTCGAGAGACCTTTTCCTTACGCCGCCATTCCCTTGATGACCCGGAAGTCCTCCGTTTTCGCTCATCTATCATAACTTCTCCTATATCGCAATGTTTTTCTGCACCTCTCATACATTCCCCTTTCCCGCTATGTTTTCGGGCACCTCCAATACCTTCACCAATATTGCTGTGTTTTCGCAGCTCCCATAGCTGCCCCTATATTGCGATGTTTTCGTGCACTCTCTCATAGCTTCCCCTAAATCACTGTTTTCGAGCTTCTCTCATAGCTTCCTCCATATCGCCGTGTTTTCGTGCACCTCCCATACCTTCCCCAACATGGCTGCGCTTTTGCGCACCTCTCATACGTTCCCTTGTATTGCTGTGTTTTCGCACACCTCCCATAGCTTCCCCTCTATTGCTGTGTTTTCGCTCAGCTCTTATAGCTTCCCCATATCGCCGTGCTTTCACGCACCTCCCATAGCTTCCCCTATATCACTGTGTTTTGATGCACCTATCATACCATCCACTATATCGCAGTGTTTTCACTCACTTCTCATAGCTTCCCCTATATTGCCGTGCTTTCATGCACCTCTCATACCTTCTCCTTGTTAGCTGTGTTTTCGCTCATGTCTCATAAATTCCCCTATATCGCAGTGTTTTCCCGCACCTCTCATACCTTCACCTGTGTCGCTGCGTTTTCGTACAGCTCCCATAGCTTCCCCTATATCGCTGTGTTTTCACGCACCTCTCATAGCTTCCTCTATATCGCTCTGTTTTCCCACACCTCCCATAGGTTCCCCTATATTGCTGTGTTTTCATGCACCTCTGTTAGTTTCCCATATATCGCGTGTTTTTGAGCGCCTCCCATAGCTTCCCCTCTATCGCCGTGTTTTCGCACACCTCCCATAGCTTCCCTTTACTGCTGTGTTTTCCCGCACCTCCCATACATTCCCCAATACAGCTGTGTTTTCACGCATCTCTGATGCCTTCCCCTTTATCGCCATGTTATCGAGCACCTCCCATAGCTTCCCCTGTATCACTGTGTTTTCGCTCAGCCCTTATAGCTTCCCCTATATCGTCGTGTTTTCACGCACCTCCCAGAGCTTCCCCTATATTGCTGTGTTTTACCGCACCTCTCATATCTTTGCCTATATCACCGTGTTATCGCGCACTTCTCATACCTTCCACTTTTTAGCTGCGTTTCGCTCATCTCTCACACATTCCCCTATATCGCCGTGTTTTCGCGCACCTCTCATACCTTCACGTATATTGCCGTGCGTTCGCACACCTCTCAAGGCTTCCCCATATCACTGTGTTTTCGCACAGCTCTCATAACTTCCCCTATATCATCCTGTTTTCGTGCACCTCCGATTCCTTCCCCTGTATCGCCGTGCTTTCGCGCACCTCTCATACCTTCCCCTATATAGCCGTGTTTTCGAGCACCTCCCATAGCTTCCCCACTATCGCCGTGTTTTCGTGCACCTCACATACCTTCCCCAATATGGCTGTGTTTTCGTGCACCTCTCATACGTTGACCTTGATCGCCGTGTTTTGGCACACATCCCATAGCTTCCCCTTACTGCTGTGTTTTCGCGGACCTCCCACACATTCCCGAATATGGTTGTGTTTTGACGCACCTGTCATAAATTCCACTTTTCAGCTGTGTTTTCGCTCATCTCTCTTACATTCCCCTATATCGCCGTGTTTTTGCGCAGCTCTTATAGCTTCCCCTATATCGTCGAGTTTTCACGCACCTCCCAGAGCTTCCCCAATATCGCTGTGTTTTTGTGCACCTCCCATAGGTTCCCAATAACGCTGTGTTTTCACGCACCTCCCAGCTTTCCCTATATCGCCGTGTTTTCGCGCACCTCTCATACCTTCACGTATATCGCCGTGTGTTCGCACACCTCTCAAGGCTTCCCCATATCGCTGTGTATTCGCGCAGCTCTCATAACTTCCCCTATATCATCCTGTTTTTGCGGAGCTCCGATACCTTCCCCTGTATCACCGTGATTTCGCTCTGCTCTCATAGCTACCCCTCTATCGTTGTGTTTTCGCTCACCTCCCATAACTTCCCCAATATGGCTGTGTTTTGATGCACCTCTCATACCTTCTCGTATATCGCTGTGTTTTCGCGCACTTCTCATACATTCCCCTACGTCGGCGTGTTTTCGAGCACCTCTCATACCTTCCTCCATATCGCTGTGTTTTCGGGCACTTCTCATCCCTTCCCCTATATTGCTGTGTTTTCGGGCACTTCTCATACTTTCAGTTATATCACAGAGTTTTCGCTCCACTCTCATAGCTTCCCCTATATCTCCATGCTTTCGCGCACCTCTCATACCTTCCCCTTTTTAGCTATGTTTTCGCTCATCTCTCATATCTTCCCCTATATCGCAGTGTTATCGCGCACCTCTCATATCTTCCCCTGTATCGCTGTGTTTTAGCACACCTCCAATAGCTTCCCCTATATCTCTCTGTTTTCTCGCACCTCCTATAGCTTCCCCTATATTGCTGTGTTTTGATGCACCTCTGTTAGTTTCCCCTATATCGCTGTGTTTTCGCGCAGCTCTTTTAACTTCCCCTATATCGCAGTGTTTTCCCGCACCTCTCATATATTCCCCTTTGTCACCGTGTTTTTGTGCACCTTCCATAGCTTCCCCTATAGCGCTGTGTTTTCACGCACCTGTCATATCTTTCCCTATTTAGCTGTGTTTTCCCTCATCTCTCATAACTTCCCGAATATCGCAATGTTTTTCCGCACCTCTCATCCATTCCCCTTTCTTGTTGTGTTTTCGGGCACCTCCAATACCTTCAACAATATTGCTGTATTTTCGCGCAACTTCCATAGCTGCCCCTATATTGCGATGTGTTCGTGCACCTCTCATACCTTCCCCTAAATCACTGTTTTTGAGCACCTCTCACAGCTTCCCCCATATCGCTGTGTTTTTGTTCGGCTCTTATAGCTTCCCCTATATCGCCGTGTTTTCGCGCACCTCCCATAGCTGCCCCTATACTGCAATTTTTTCGCGCACCTCTCATAGCTTCCCTCTAAATTGCTATTTTCGCGTTTAGCGCACATCTCGTACCTTCCCCTATTTTGCCATTTTTTGCTCTCTTCCCATAGCTTCCCCTGTATTGCTGTGTTTTCATGCACCTCTCATACATTCCCCTAAATAGCCATGTTTTCGCTCACCACTCATACCTTCCCCAATAGAGCTGTGTTGTTGCGCATCTCCCATACCTGCCCCGATATCGTGGTTTTTTTGGGCAGCTCCCATAGCTTCCCTATATCACTGTTTTTTTTGTGCACCTTGCATACCTTCCCCGACATTGTATTGTTTTCGTGCACCTCCCATCCCTTCCCTAATATGACTGTGTTTTTGGGCTCTACCCTGTATCGCTGTGGTTTTGCACACCTCTCATAGCCTCCCCGATATCGCTGTGTTTTCCGCACCTCCCATAGCTTCCCAAATAACAATGTGTTTGCGCGTACCTCTCATACCATCTCCTATATCGCTGTGTTTTCGCTCAGCTCTTATAGCTTCCCCTATATCTCTGTGTTTTCACTCAGTTCTTACAGAATCCCCTATATCACCGTGTTTTCATGCACCTCTCTTTCCTTCCCCTCTATCGCTGTGTTTTCGCTCAATTCTCTTACATTCTCCTATATCGCCGTGTTTTCGCGCAGCTCTGATAACTTCTCCTATATCGCAGTGTTTTTCCACACCTCTCATACATTCCCCTTTCTCATTGTGTTTTCGGGCACCTCCAATACCTTCAACAATATTGCTGTGTTTTTGCGCACCTTCCATAGCTGCCCCTATATTGCGATGTTTTCGTGCACCTCTCATAGCTTCCCCTAAATCGCCGTTTTTGAGCACCTCTCACAGCTTCCCCCATATCGCTGTGTTTTCATTCGGCTCTTATAGCTTCCCCTATATCACCGTGTTTTCGCGCACCTCCCATAGCTGCCCCTATACTGCAATTTTTTCGCGCACCTCTCATAGCTTCCCCTAATTTGCTATTTTCACGCACATCTCGTACCTTCCCCTATATTGCCATGTTTTTGCGCGCTTCCCACAGCTTCCCCTATATCACTGTGTTTTTGCGCACCTCGCATACCTTCCCCGATATTGTATTGTTTTCGTGCACCTCCGATCCCTTCCCTAATATCACTGTGTTTTTGGGCTCTCTCATACCTTACCCTGTATCGCTGTGGTTTTGCACACCTCTCATAGCTTCCCCGATATCGCTGTGTTTTCCAGCACCTCCCATAGCTTCCCAAATATCAATCTGTTTGCTCATACCTCTCATACCATCCCCTATATCTCTGTGCTTTCGCTCAGTTCTTTCAGATTCCCCTATATCACCGTGTTTTCATGCACCTCTCTTTCCTTCCCCTCTATCGCTGTGTTTTCGCGCACCTCCCATAACATCCCCAGTATGGCTGTGTTTTAGCCCACCTCTCATGCGTTGCCCTTTATCACTGTGTTTTCGCACACCTCCCACAGCTTCCCCTATACTGCTGTTTCCGAGCACCTCTCATACCTTGCCCTATATTGCCTTGTTTTTGCGCACGTCCCATACATTCCCCTACATCGGGCGTGTTTTCGAGCACCTCTCATACCTTCCTCTATATCGCTGTGTTTTCGGGCACCTCCAATAGCTTCCCCAGTATCGCTGTGTTTTCGCGAATCTCCCATAGTCTCCCCTATATCGCTGTGTTTTCGTGCACCTCTCATACCTTCCCCTAATGGCTGTGTTTTTGTGCACCTCTCATACCTTCCCCTGTATCGCTGTGCTTTTCTCGCACCTCCCATAGCTTCCCCTATATTGCTGTGTTTTGATGCACCTCTGTTAGTTTCCCCCTATATCGCCGTGTTTTCGCGCACCTCACCTAGCTTCCCCTATATCGCCGTGTTTTCGCGAACCTCTCATACCTTCCCCTTTTTAGCTGAGTTTTCACACATCTCTCATAACTTCCCCTATATCGCAATGTTTTTCCGCACCTCTCATACATTCCCCTTTCTCACTGTGTTTTTAGGCACCTCCAATACCTTCACCAATATTGCTGTGTTAAGGCGCAACTCCCATAGCTGGCCCCTATATTGCGAAGTTTTTGTGCACTTCTCATAGCTTCCCCTAAATCGGTGTTTTCGAGCACCTCTCATAGCTTCCCCCATATTGCTGTGTTTTCACGCACTTCCCATACCTTCCCCAATATGGCCATGCTTTTGCGAACCTCTCATACATTCCCCTGTATCGCTGCGTTTTCCTACACCTCCCATAGCTTCCTCTATATCGCTCTGTTTTCCCCGCACCTCCCATAGGCACACTAATGTAATTGTGTTTGCGTGCACCTCTGATACCTTCCCTTATATCGCTGTGTTTTCGCTCAGCTCTTATAGCGTCCCCTATATCGCTGTGTTTTCGTGCACCTCCCATTGTTTCCCCAATAAAGCTGTTATTTTGCGCACCTCTCATACCTTCCCCTATATGGCTCTGTTTTTGCGCACCTCTGACAGATTCCCCTATATTGCTGTGTTTTCGTGCACCTCCCATACTTTCCTCCTTATGGCTGTGTTTTTGTGCACCTCTCATACCTTTCCCTGTATCGCTGTGTTTTTGCACACCTCCAGTAGCTTCAACCGATATCGCTCTGTTTTCTCGCACCTCCTATAGCTTCCCCTATATTGCTATGTTTTGATGCACCTCTGTTAGTTTCCCCTATATCGCTGTGTTTTCACGCACCCTCGCATAACTTCCCCTATATCGCTGTGTTTTCGCGCAGCTCTGATAACTTCCCCTATATCGCCGCGTTTTCGCGCACCTCTCATATATTCCTCTACATCGGCGTGTTTTCAAGCACCACTCATACCTTCCTCTATATCGCTTGTGTTTTCTCACACCTCCCATAGCTTCTCCTATATCGCTGTGTTTTCGTACACTTCTCATACCTTCCCCTTTTTCGCACTGTTTTCGTACACCTCTCATACCTTCCCCTACATGGCTCTGTTTTCGCGCACCTCTCACAGATTCCCCTATATTGCTGTGTTTTCGTGCACCTCCCATACCTTCCCCTGTATCGCTGTGTTTTTGCACACCTCCAATAGCTTCCCCCTATATCGCTTTGTTTTCGCGCACCTCCCATAGCTTCCCCTATATCGCTGAGTTTTTGCTCAGTTCTCTTACATTCCCCTATATCGCCGTGTTTTCGCGCAGCTCTGATAACTTCCCCTATATCACAGTGTTTTCACGCACCTCTCATATATTCCCCTTTTTCACCGTGTTTTTGTGCACCTTGTATAGCTTCCCCTATAGCGCTGTGTTTTCGCGCACCTGTCATAACTTCCCCTATTTAGCTGTGTTTTCGCTCATCTCTCATAACTTCCCCTATATCGCAATGTTTTTTCCGCACCTCTCATACATTCCTCTTTCTCATTGTGTTTTCGGGCACCTCCAATACCTTCAACAATATTGCTGTGTTTTCGCGCACCTTCCATAGCTGCCCTTATATTGCTGTTTCCGAGCACCTCTCATACCTTGCCCTATATTGCCTTGTTTTTGCTCACCTCCCATACATTCCCCTACAATGGCGTGTTTTCGAGCACCCTCTCATACCTTCCTCTATATCGCTGTGTTTTCGGGCACCTCCAATAGCTTCCCCATTATCGCTGTGTTTTCGCGCACCTCCCATAGCCTCCCCTATATCGCTGTGTTTTCGTGCACCTCTCATACCTTCCCCTATATGGCTCTGTTTTCGCGCACCTCTGACAGATTCCCCTATATTGCTGCGTTTTCGTGCACCTTCCATATCTTCCCCCATATGGCTGTGTTTTTGCGCTCCTCTCATACCTTCCCCTGTATCGCTGTGTTTTTGCACACCTCCAATAGCTTCCCCTATATCGCTCTGTTTTCTTGCACCTCACATAGCTTCCCCTATATCGCCGTGTTTTCGCGCAGCTCTCATACCTTCCCCTTTTTAGCTGTGTGTTCACTCATCTCTCATAACTTCCCCTATATCGCAATGTTTTTCCACACCTCTCATACATACTTTCTCACTGTGTTTTCGGGCACCTCCAATATCTTCACCAATATTGCTGTGTTTTCGCGCAACTCCCATAGCTGCCCCTATATTGCGAAGTTTTTGTGCACTTCTCATAGCTTCCCCTAAATCGTTGTTTTCGAGCACCTCTCATAGCTTCCCCTATATCACTGTGTTTTCACGCACTTCCCATACCTTCCCCAATATGGCTATGCTTTTGCGAACCTGTCATACCTTCCCCTGTATAGCTGCGTTTTCGTACACCTCCCATAGCTTCGCCTATATTGCTGTGTTTTCCCGCACCTCTCATAGCTTCCTCTATATCGCTCTGTTTTCCCGCACCTCCCATAGGCTCACTAATGTAATTGTGTTTGCGTGCACCTCTGATACCTTCCCCTATATCGCTGTGTTTTCACTCAGCTCTTACAGCTTCCCCTATATCACTGTGTTTTCATGGACCTCCCATTGTTTCCCCAATAACGCTGTTTTTTTGCGCACCTCTCAAACCTTCCCCTATATGGCTCTGTTTTCGCGCACCTCTGACAGATTCCCCTATATTGCTGTGTTTTCGTGCACTTCTCATACCTTCCCCTTTTTAGCTGTGTTTTCGCTCATCTCTCATAACTTCCCCTATATCGCAGTGTTTTCACGCACCTCTCATAGATTCCCGTTTTTCGCAGTGCTTTCATACACCTCTCATACCTTCCCCTACATGGCTCTGTTTTTGCGCACCTCTCACAGATTTCCCTACATTGCAGTGTTTTCGTGCACCTCCCATACCTTCCCCCATATGGCTGTGTTTTTGCGCACCTCTCATACCTTCCCCTGTATCGTTGTGTTTTTGCACACCTCCAATAGCATCCCCTATAACGCTGTTTTCGCGCACTTTCCATAGCTTCCTCTATATCGCTGTGTTTTCGCTCAATTCTCTTACATTCCCCTATATCGCCGTGTCTTCGCGCACCTCTCATATATTCCCCTTTGTCACCGTGTTTTTGTGCACCTTCCATAGCTTCCCCTATAGCGCTGTGTTTTCACGCACCTCTCATATCTTCCCCTATTTAGCTGTGTTTTTGCTCATCTCTCATAACTTCCTCTATATCGCAATGTTTTTCCGCACCTCTCATACATTCCCCTTTCTCGTTGTGCTTTCGGGCACCTCCAATATCTTCAACAATATTGCTGTGTTTTCGCGCACCTTCCATAGCTGCCCCTATATAGCGAAGTTTTTGTGCACTTCTCATAGCTTCCCCTGTATCGCTCTGTTTTCCCACACCTCCCATAGGCTCACTAATGTAATTGTGTTTGCGTGCACCTCTGATACCTTCCCCTATATCGCTGTGTTTTCGCTCAGCTCTTATAGCTTCCCCTATATCACTGTGTTTTCGTGCACCTCCCACTGTTTCCGCAATAACGCTGTTTTTTTGCGCACCTCTCATACCTTCCCCTACATGGCTCTGTTTTCGCGCACCTCTCACAGATTCCCCTATATTGCTGTGTTTTCGTGCATCTCCCATACTTTCCCCCATATGGCTGTGTTTTTGCACACCTCTCATACCTTCCCCTGTATCGCTGTGTTTTTGCACACCTCCAGTAGCTTCCCCTATATTGCTGTGTTTTCATGCACCTCTGTTAGTTTCCCCTATATCACCGTGTTTTCGCGCACCTCACATAGCTTCCCCTATATCGCCGTGTTTTCGCGCACCTCTGATACCTTCCCCCTTTTAGCTGAGTTTTCACACATCTCTCATAACTTCCCCTATATCGCAATGTTTTTCCGCACCTCTCATACATTCCCCTTTCTCACTGTGTTTTTAGGCACCTCCAATACCTTCACCAATATTGCTGTGTTTAGGCGCAACTCCCATAGCTGCCCCTATATTGCGAAGTTTTTGTGCACTTCTCATAGCTTCCCCTAAATCGGTGTTTTGGAGCACCTCTCATAGCTTCCCCCATATCACTGTGTTTTCACGTACTTCCCGTACCCTCCCCAATATGGCTATGCTTTTGCGAACCTCTCATACCTTCCCCTGTATCGCTGCGTTTTCGTACACCTCCCATAGCTTCGCCTATATTGCTGTGTTTTCCTGCACCTCTCATAGCTTCCTCTATATCGCTCTGTTTTCCCGCACCTCCCATAGGCACACTAATGTAATTGTGTTTGCGTGCACCTCTGATACCTTTCCCTATATCGCTGTGTTTTCGCTCAGCTCTTATAGCTTCCCCTATATCGCTGTGTTTTCGTGCACCTCCCATTGTTTCCTCAATAACGCTGTTTTTTTGCACACCTCTCATACCTTCCCCTATATAGCTCTGTTTTCGCGCACCTCTGACAGATTCCCCTATATTGCTGTGTTTTCGTGCACCTCCCATACTTTCCTCCTTATGGCTGTGTTTTTGTGCACCTCTCATACCTTTCCCTGTATCGCTGTGTTTTTGCACACCTCCAGTAGCTTCACCGATATCGCTCTGTTTTCTCGCACCTCCTATAGCTTCCCCTATATTGCTATGTTTTGATGCACTTCTGTTAGTTTCCCCTATATCGCTGTGTTTTCGCGCACCTCGCATAACTTCCCCTATATCGCTGTGTTTTCGCGCAGCTCTGATATCTTCCCCTATATCGCCGTGTTTTCGCGCACCTCTCATATATTCCTCTACATCGGCGTGTTTTTAAGCACCACTCATACCTTCCTCTATATCGCTGTGTTTTCTCGCACCTCCCATAGCTTTTCCTATATCACTGTGTTTTCGTACACTTCTCATACCTTCCCCTTTTTCGCAGTGTTTTCGTACACCTCTCATACCTTCCCCTACATGGCTCTGTTTTCGCGCACCTCTCACAGATTCCCCTATAATGCTGTGTTTTCGTGCACCTCCCATACCTTCCCCCATCTGGCTGTGTTTTTTCGCACCTCTCCTACCTTCCCCTGTATCGCTGTGTTTTTGCACACCTCCAATAGCTTCCCCTATATCGCTCTGTTTTCGCGCACCTCCCATAGCTTCTCCTATATCGCTCTGTTTTCGCGCACCTCCCATAGCTTCCCCTATATCGCCATGTTTTCGCGCAGCTCTGATAACTTCCCCTATATCGCAGTGTTTTCACGCACCTCTCATATATTCCCCTTTTTCACTGTGTTTTCGCGCACCTCTCATATCTTCCCCTATTTAGCTGTGTTTTCGCTCATCTCTCATAACTTCTCCTATATCTCAATGTTTTTCCGCACCTCTCATACATTCCCCTTTCTCGTTGTGTTTTCGGGCACCTCCAATACCTTCAACAATATTGCTGTGTTTTCGCGCACCTTCCATAGCTGCCCCTATATTGCGATGTTTTCGTGCACCTCTCATAACTTCCCCTAAATCACTGTTTTTGAGCACCTCTCACAGCTTTCCCCATATCGCTGTGTTTTCGTTCGGCTCTTATAGCTTCCCCTATATCACCGTGTTTTCACGCACCTCCCATAGCTGCCCCTATACTGCAATTTTTTTCGCGCACCTCTCATAGTTTCCCCTAATTTGCTATTTTTGCGCACATCTCGTACCTTCCCCTATATTGCCATGTTTTTGTGCTCTTCCCATAGCTTGCCCTATATCACTGTGTTTTTGCGCACCTCGCATACCTTCCCTGATATTGCATTGTTTTCATGCACCTCCGATCCCTTCCCTAATATGACTGTGTTTTTGGGCTCTCTCATACCTTACCCTGTATCGCTGTGGTTTTGCACACCTCTCATAGCTTCCTCGATATCGCTGTGTTTTCCAGCACCTCCCATAGCTTCCCAAATATCAATCTGTTTGCGCATACATCTCATACCATCCCCTATATCGCTGTGTTTTCGCTCAGCACTTATAGCTTCCGCTATATCTCTGTGCTTTCGCTCAGTTCTTACAGATTCCCCTATATCACCGTGTTTTCATGCACCTCTCTTTCCTTCCCCTCTATCGCTGTGTTTTCGCGCACCTCCCATAACATCCCCAGTATGGCTGTGTTTTAGCCCACCTCTCATGCGTTGCCCTTTATCGCTGTGTTTTCGCACACCTCCCACAGCTTCCCCTATATTGCTGTTTCTGAGCACCTCTCATACCTTGCCCTATATTGCCTTGTTTTTGCGTACCTCCCATACATTCCCATACATCAGCGTGTTTTCGGGCACCTCTCATACCTTCCTCTATATCGCTGTGTTTTCGAGCACCTCTCATACCTTCCTCTATATCGCTGTGTTTTCAGGCACCTCCAATAGCTTCCCCCATATGGCTGTGTTTTTGTGCACCTCTCATACCTTCCCCTGTATCGCCGTGATTACGGACACCTCCCACGGCTTCCTCTTACTGCTGTGTTTTCGTGCACCTCCCATAGCTTCCCTTCTATCGCTGTGTTTTCACTCAGCTCGTATACCCTCCCCTATATCGCTGTGTTTTTGTGCACTTCCTATAGTTTACCCAGTAACGCTGTTTTTTCACGCACCTCTCATACCTTCCCCTGTATCGCCGTGTTTTCACACACCTCCCATAGCTTCCCCTTACTGCTGTGTTTTCGCACACGTCCCACAGCTTCCCCTGTATTGCTTTGTTTTCGGGCACCTCTCATCGCTTCCCTTAAGTTGCTGTGTTTACGCGCACCTGTGAGAGTTTCCCCTATATCGCCTTGTTTTCGCGCACCTCTTATACCTTCAACTGTATCGCCATGATTTCTCACACCTCACATACCTTCCCCAGTATGGCTGTGTTTTCGCGCACTTCACATACCTACCACAATATGGCTGTGTTTTTGCTCACCACTAATACCTTCCCCTGTATCGCTGTGTTTTCACACACCTCCCATAGCTTCCCCTATATCGCTGTGTTTTCGCGCACCTCCGATAGCTTCCCCTATATCGCCGTGTTTTGATGCACCTATTATACATTCCCTTATATCGCAGTGTTTTTGCTGGCCTCTCATAGCTTTGCCTATATCGCCCTGTTCTCGTGCACCCTTCATACCTTCCACTTTTTAGCTGTTGTTGCTCATCTCTCATACATTCCCCTATATCACCGTGTTTTCCCGCACCTCGCATATCCTCACGTATATCGCCATGCTTTCGCACACCTCTCATAGCTTCCCCATGTCACTGTGCTTTCACGCAGCTCTCATAACTTCCCCTATATCGCAGTGCTTTCGAGCACCTCCCATACCTTCTTGTATATCGCTGTGTTTTCGTGCATCTCTCTTCCCTTCCCCTATTTCGCTGTGTCTTCGCGCACCTCCCATACCTTCCCCAATATAGCTGTGTTTCTTTCGCACCTCCCATAGGTTCCCATATATGATTGTGTTTTCACACACCTCTCATGCCTTCCCCTTTATCGCTGTGTTTTCGCACACCACCCATAGCTTCGCCTACATCGCTGTGTTTTCGCGCACCTCTCATAGTTTCCGCTATATCGCTCTGTTTTCCCGCACCTCCCATAGGTTCCCATATATAATTGTGTTTTCACACACCTCTCATGCCTTCCCCTATATCGCTGTGTTTTCGCTCAGCTCTTATAGCTACCCCTAAACCGCTATGTTTTCGAGCACCTCCCAGAGCTTCCCTTATATCGCTGTGTTTTCCCGCACCTACCATAGTTTCCCCAATAACGCTGTTTTTCGCGCACCACTCATACCTTCACCTATATAGCCGTGTTTTCAAGCACCTCCCATAGCTTCCCTTCTATCGCTGTGTTTTCACGCACCTCACATACCTTCCACAATATGGCTGTGTTTTTGCTCACCACTAATACCTTCCCCTGTATCGCGGCGTTTTCACACACCTCCCATAGCTTCCCCTATATTGCTGTGTTTTCGCGCACCCCTATAGCTTCCTCTATATCGCTGTGTTTTGATGCACCTATTATACATTCCCAGTTTTTTTGCTGGCCTCTCATAGCTTTGCCTATATCGCCCTGTTCTCGCGCACATTTCATACCTTCCACTCTTTAGCTGTTTTTGCTCATCTCTCATACATTCCCCTATATCGCCGTGTTTTCCCGCACCTCGCATATCCTCATGTATATCACCATGCTTTCGCACACCTCTCATAGCTTCCCCATGTCACTGTGTTTTTTTCGCACAGCTCTCACACCTTCCCCTGTATCGCAGTGCTTTCGAGCACCACCCATAGCTTCGCCTACATCGCAGTGTTTTCGCGCATCTGTCATAGCTTCCGCTACATCGCTCTGTTTTCCCGCACCTCCCATAAGTTCCCATATATAATTGTGTTTTCACACACCTCTCATGCCTTCCCCTATATTGCTGTGTTTTCGCTCAGCTCTTATAGCTTCCTCTATATCGCTATGTTTTCGAGCACCTGTGTTTTGGTACACATCCCATAGTTTCCCCAATAACGCTGTTTTTCGCGCTCCTCTCATATCTTCACCTATATAGCTGTGTTTTCGAGCACCTCCCATAGCTTCCCTTCTATCGCTGTGTTTTCACTCAGCTCATATACCTTCCCCTATATCGCTGTGTTTTTGTGCACCTCCCATAGTTTACCCAGTAACGCTTTTTTTTCATGCACCTCTCATACCTTCCCCTGTATCGCCGTGTTTTCACACACCTCCCATAGCTTCCCCTTACTGCTGTGTTTTCGTGCACCCCCCATACATTCCCCAATATGGTTGTGTTTTTGTGCACCTCTCATGCCTTCCCCTGTATCGCCGTGTTTCGGTGCTCCTCTCATACCTTCCCCTATCTTGCCGTGTTTTCGAGCACCTACCGTGGGTTCTCCTCTATAGCTGTCTTTTCGCGCACCTCCCATAGTTTACCCAGTAACGCTGTTTTTTCGCGCGCCTCTCATACCTTCCCCTATATCGCCGTATTTTTGCACACCTCCCATAGCTTCCTCTTACTGCTGTGTTTTTGCACACCTCCCACAGCTTCCCCTGTATTGCTTTGTTTTCGGGCCCCTCTCATAGCTTCCCTTAAGTTGCTGTGTTTACGCGCACCTGTGAGAGTTTTCCCTATATCGCCGTGATTTCGCGCACCTCACGTACCTTCCCTAATATGGCTGTGTTTTCGCGCACCTCCCATAGTTTACCCAGTAACGCTGTTTTTTTCGCGTACCTCTCATACCTTCCCCTGTATCGCTGTGATTACGGACACCTCCCACGGCTTCCTCTTACTGCTGTGTTTTTGTGCACCTCCCATATATTCCCAAATATGGCTGTGTCTTTGCGCACCTCTCATACCTTCCACTGTATCGCCATGTATTCACGCACCTCCAATCCCTTCCCCTATATCGCCGTGTTGTCGAGCACCTCCCATAGCTTCCCTACTATCGCTGTGTTTTCACGCACTTCACATACCTACCACAATATGGCTGTGTTTTTGCTCACCACTAATACCGTCCCTTGTATCACGGTGTTTTCACACACCCCCCATAGCTTCCCCTATATCGCTGTGTTTTCACGCACCTCCAATAGCTTCCCCTATATCGCCGTGTTTTGATGCACCTATTATACATTCCCTTATATCGCAGTGTTTTTGCTGGCCTCTCATAGCTTTGCCTATATCGCCCTGTTCTCGTGCACCTTTCATACCTTCCACTTTTTAGCTGTTTTTGGCTCATCTGTCATACATTCCCCTATATCGCAGTGTTTTCCCGCACCTCGCATATCCTCACGTATATCACCATGCTTTCGCACACCTCTCATAGCTTCCGCATGTCACTGTGTTTTTTTCGCACAGCTCTCACACCTTCCCCTGTATCGCAGTGCTTTCAAGCACCACCCATAGCTTCGCCTACATCGCAGTGTTTTCGCGCATCTGTTATAGCTTCTGCTATATCGCTCTGTTTTCCTGCAGCTCCCATAGGTTCCTATACATAATTGTGTTTTCACACACCTCTCATACCTTCCCCTATATCGCTGTGTTTTCGCTCAGCACTTATAGCTTCCCCTATATCGCCGTATTTTCGAGCACCTCCCAGAGCTTCCCTTATATCGCTGTGTTTTCCTGCACCTCCCATAGTTTCCCCATTAACGCTGTTTTTTCGCACACCTCTCATACCTTCGCTTATATCGCTGTGTTTTCGAGCACCTCCCATAGCTTCCCTTCTATCGCTGTGTTTTCACTCAGCTCATATACCTTCCCCTATATCGCTGTGTTTTTGTGCACCTCCCATAGTTTACCCAGTAACGCTGTTTTTTCATGCACCTCTCATACCTTCCCCTGTATCACCGTGTTTTCACACACCTCCCATAGCTTGCCCTTACTGCTGTGTTTTCATGCACCTCCCATACATTCCCCAATATGGTTGTGTTTTTGTGCACCTCTCATACCTTCCCCTGTATCGCCGTGTTTCGGTGCTCCTCTCATACCTTCCCCTATCTTGCCGTGTTTTCGAGCACCTCCCGTTGGTTCTCCTCTATAGCTGTGTTTTCGCGCACCTCCCATAGTTTACCCAGTAACGCTGTTTTTCGCGTGCCTCTCATACCTTCCCCTATATCGCCGTATTTTTGCACACCTCCCATAGCTTCCTCTTACTGCTGTGTTTTCGCACACCTCCCACAGCTTCCCCTATATCGCTGTGATTTCGCACACCTCTCATACCTTCCCTATATCGCTGTCTTTTCACGCACCTATCATACATACCCCTACATCGACGTATTTTTGAGCACCTCTCATATCTTCCTCTATATCGCTGTGTTTTCGGGCACCTCCATTACCTTCCCCAATATGGCTGTGTTTTCGCGCAGCTCTCATAACTGCCCCTCTATTGCGATGTTTTCGCGCACCTACCATAGCTGACCCTGTACTTGGATGTTTTCGTACACCTCTCATAAATTCCCCATGTCACTGTGTTTTCGTGCAGCTCTCATAACTTCCCCTAAATCGCAGTGCTTTCGTGCACCTCCCATACCTTCCTTTATATCACTGTGTTTTCGCGCACCTCGCCTAACTTCCCCTATATCGTTGTGTGTTTTCGCGCACCTCCCATAACATCCCCAATATGTCTGTGTTTTCGCCCACCTCTCATACGTTGACCTTTATCGCTGTGTTTTCGCACACCTCCCACAGATTCCTCTATATTGCTGTTTCCGAGCACCTCTCATACATTCCCCTACATCGGCGTGTTTTTGCGCACCTCTCATAACTTCCCCTATATCACTATGTTTTCTTGCACCTCCCATAGCTTCCCCTATATCGCTGTGTTTTCGCGCACTTCTCATACAATCCCCTTTCTCGCAGTGTTTTCGTGCACCTCCCACAGCTTCCCCTATATTGCTGTGTTTTCGTACACCTCTCATACATTACCATATAAGGCTCTGTTTTCGCGCACCTCTCACAGATTCCCCTATATTGCTGTGTTTTGATGCACTTCTCATACCTACCCCTGTGTCGCTGTGTTTTTGCACACCTCCAATAGCTTCCCCTATATCGCTCTGTTTTCTCGCACCTCCCATAGCTTCCCCTATATTGCTGTGTTTTTGTGCTCCTCTGTTAGTTTCTCCTATATCGCTGTGTTTTCGCGCACCTCCCATAGCTTCCACTATATGGCTGTGTTTTGATGCACCTATCATACCTTGCTCTATATCGCCGTGTTCTCGTGCACCTCTCGTACCTTCCACTTTTCACCTGTGTTTTCGCTCATCTCTCTTACATTCCCCTGTATCACCGTGTTTTCGCGCACCTCTCATACCTTCACGTATATCGCCGTGCGTTCGCACACCTCCCATAGCTTCCCCATATCACTGTGTTTTTGTGCAGCTCTCATAGCTTCGCCTATATCGTTGTGTTTTCACGCACCTCTCATAGCTTCCTGTATATCGCTCTGTTTTCCCGCACCTCGCATAGGCTCACTAATGTCATTGTGTTTTCGCGCACCTCTGATACTTTCCCCTATATCGCTGTGTTTTCGCTCAGCTCTTATAGCTTCCCCTATATCGCCGTGTTTTCGCGCACCTCCCAGAGCTTTCCCTATATCACTGTGTTTTCGTTCACCTCCCATAGTTTCCCCAATATGGCTGTATTTTCGCGCACCTCTCATACTTTTCAAAATATGGCTCTGTTTTCACACACATCTCATATCTTCCTCTGTAGCGCTGTGTTTTCGGACACCTCCCATAACTTCCTGTATATCACTGTGTTTTTGTGCACCTTCCATAGTTTCCCCTATATCGCTGTGTTTTCGCTCAGCTGTTATAGCTTCCCCTATATCTCTGTGTTTTCGCTCAGTTCTTGTAGATTCCCCTATATCACTGTGTTTTCATGCACTTCTCTTTCCTTCCCCTATATGGCTGTATTTTCGTGCACCTCCCATAGATTCCCCAATAATGCTGTGTTTCGCGCATCTCTCATACCTTCCCCTGTATCGTCATGTTTTGCAGACCTCTCATACCTTCCCCTATATTGCTGTGTTCCCGTACACCTCTCATCACTTCCCCTATATCGCTCTGCTTTCGCGCACCTCTCATACCTTCCCCTATATCGCCGTGCTTTCGAGCACCTCGCATAGCTTCCCCTCTATCGCTGTGTTTTCACGCACCTCCCATAACATCCCCAATATGGATGTGTTTTCGCCCACCTCTCATGCATTGCCCTTTATCGCTGTGTTATCGCACACCTCACACAGATTCCCCTATATCGCTGTGTTTTGATGCACTTCTCATACCTTCTCCTATATCGCCGTGTTTTCGCGCACCTCTCATACATTGCCCTTTATCGCTGTGTTATCGCACACCTCACACAGATTCCCCTATATCGCTGTGTTTTGATGCACTTCTCATACCTTCTCCTATATCGCCGTGTTTTCGCGCACCTCCGATACCTTCCCCAATGTCGCCGTGTTTTCGCGCACCTCTCATACCTTCCAATATATCACTGTTTTCTCGCACCTCCCATAGCTTCCCCTATATCGCTGTGTTTTGATGCACCTATCACACCATCCACTATATCGCAGTATTCACTCACTTCTCATAGCTTCCCCTATATCGCCGTGCTTTCATGCACCTCGCATACCTTCCCCTTTTTAGCTGTGTTTTTGCTCGTCTCATAACTTTTCCTATAAGCAGTATTTTCCCGCACCTCTCATACCTTCCCCTGTATCGCTGCGTTTTCGCACAGCTCCCGTAACTTCCCTTATATCGCTGTCTTTTCACGATACATCGCCATGTTTTCGACCACCTCTCATAGCTTCCTCTATATCGCTGTTTTCGCGCACCTCTAATACCTTCCCCAATATTGCTGTGTTTTCGCGCACCTCTCATAGCTTCCCCTAAATTGCTGTTTTCGCACATCTCTTGTACCTTCCCCTATAATGCCGCGTTTTTGCACTCTTCATATAGCTTCCCCTAAATTGCCATGTTTTCGCTCACCTCTCATACCTTCCCCAATAGCGCTGTGTTGTTGCGCATCTCCCATACCTTCCCCGATATCGCTGTTTTTTCGCACAGCTCCCATAGCTTCCCCTATATCACTGTGTTTTTGCGCACCTCACATACCTTCCCCGATATTGTATTATTTTCGCGCACCTCTCATACATTCCCCTATAGCGCTGTGTTTTCGTGAACCTCCCATACCTTCCCGTTATCGCTGTGTTTTCATGCACCTCTCATACCTTTCAAAATATGGCTCTGTTTTCACACACATCTCATACCTTCCCCTGTAGCGCTGTGTTTTCAGACACCTCCCATAGCTTCCTGTATATCTCTGTGTTTTCACTCCGCTCTTATACCTTCCCCTATATCTCTGTGTTTTCACTCAGTTCTTGTAGATTCCCCTATATCACTGTGTTTTCATGCACCTCTCTCTCCTTCCCCTATATCGCTGTGTTTTCGTGCACGTCCCATAGATTCCCCAATAACGTTGTTTTGTCGCGCATCTCTCATACCTTCCCCTGTATAGCCGTGTTTTCGCACACCTCCTACACCTTCCCCTATATTGCCGTGTTTTCGAGCACCTCGCATATCTTCCCCTCTATCACTGTGTTTTCGCGCACCTCCCATAATATCCCCAATATGGGTGTGTTTTCGCCCACCTCTCATAAGTTGCCCTTTATCGCTGTGTTTTCGCACACCTCCCACAGATTCCCCTATATTGCTGTTTCCGAGCACCTCTCATACATTCCCCTATATCGGCGTGTTTTCGCGCACCTCTCATACCTTCCCCTATATCACTATGTTTTCTCGCACCTCCCATAGCTTCCCCTATATCGCTGTGTTTTCGCGCACTTCTCATACATTCCCCTTTCTCGCAGTGTTTTCGTGCACCTCCCATAGCTTCCCCTATATTGCTGTGTTTTCGTACACCTCTTATACATTACCATATAAGGCTCTGTTTTCGCGCACCTCTCACAGATTCCCCTATATTGCTGTGTTTTGATGCACCTCTCATACCTACCCCTGTATCGCTGTGTTTTTGCCCACCTACAATAGCTTCCCCTATATCGCTCTGTTTTCTCGCACCTCCCATAGCTTCCCCTATATTGCTGTGTTTTTGTGCTCCTCTGTTAGTTTCTCCTATATCGCTGTGTTTTCGTGCACCTCCCATAGCTTCCACTATATGGCTGTGTTTTGATGCACCTATCATACCTTGCTCTATATCGCCGTGTTCTCGTGCACCTCTCATACCTTCCACTTTTCACCTGTGTTTTCGCTCATCTCTCTTACATTCCCCTGTATCACCGTGTTTTCGCGCAACTCTCATACCTTCACGTATATCGCCGGGCGTTCACACACCTCCCATAGCTTCCCCATATCACTATGTTTTCGTGCAGCTCTCATAGCTTCGCCTATATCGCTGTGTTTTCACGCACCTCTCATAGCTTCCTCTATATCGCTCTGTTTTCCCGCACCTCGCATAGGCTCACTAATGTCATTGTGTTTTCGCGCACCTCTGATACTTTCCCCTATATCGCTGTGTTTTCGCTCAGCTCTTATAGCTTCCCCTATATCGCCGTGTTTTCGCACACCTCCCAGAGCTTTCTTTATATCACTGTGTTTTCGTTCACCTCCCATAGTTTCCCCAATATGGCTGTATTTTCGCGCACCTCTCATACCTTTCAAAATATGGCTCTGTTTTCACACACACCTCATATCTTCCTCTGTAGCGCTGTGTTTTCGGACACCTCCCATAGCTTCCTGTATATCGCTGTGTTTTTGTGCACCTTCCATAGCTTCCCCTATATCGCCATGTTTTTGCGCACCTCAGACCATCCCCTATATCGCTGTGTTTTCGCTCAGCTGTTATCGCTTCCCCTATATCTCTGTGTTTTCGCTCAGTTCTTGTAGATTCCCCTATATCACTGTGTTTTCATGCACCCCTCTTTCCTTCCCCTATATTGCTGTGTTTTCGTGCACCTCCCATAGATTCCCCAATAATGCTGTGTTTCGCGCATCTCTCATACCTTCCCCCGTATCGCCATGTTTTGCAGACCTCTCATACCTTCCCCTATATTGCTGTGTTCCCGTACACCTCTCATCACTTCCCCTATATCGCTCTGCTTTTGCGCACCTCGCATAGCATTCCCTATATCGTTGTGTTTTCGCGCACCTCTCATACCTTCCCCTATATTGCTGTGCTTTCGAGTACCTCGCATAGCTTCCCATCTATCGCTGTGTTTTGATGCACTTCTCATACCTTCTCCTATATCGACGTGTTTTCGCGCACCTCCAATACCTTCCACAATGTCGCCGTGTTTTCGCGCACCTCTCATACCTTCAACTATATCACTGCTTTCTCGCACCTCCCATAGCTTCCCCTATATCGCTGTGTTTTGATGCACCTATCATACCATCCACTATATCGCATGTTTTCACTCACTTCTCATAGCTTCCCCTATATCGCCGTGCTTTCATGCACCTCGCATACCTTCCCCTTTTTAGCTGTGGTTTCGCTCATGTCTCATAACTTCTCCTATAAGCAGTGTTTTCCCGCACCTCTCATACCTTCCCCTGTATTGCTGCGTTTTCGCACAGCTCCCATAACTTCCCCTATATCGCTGTGTTTTCGCTCAGCTCTTATAGATTCCCCTATATCGTTGTGTTTTCACGCACCTCCCAGAGCTTCCCCTATATCGCTGTGTTTTGATGCACCTATTATACATTCCCTTATATCGCAGTGTTTTTGCTGGCCTCTCATAACTTTGCCTATATCGCCCTGTTCTCGCGCACCTTTCATACCTTCCACTTTTTAGCTGTTTTTGGTCATCTCTCATACATTCCCCTATATCGCCGTGTTTTCCCGCACCTTACATATCCTCACGTATATCGCCATGCTTTCGCACACCTCTCATAGCTTCCCCATGTCACTATGTTTTTGCGCAGCTCTCATAACATCCCCTATATCGCAGTGTTTTCGAGCACCTCCCAGAGCTTCCCTTATATAGCTGTGTTTTCCTGCACCTCCCATAGTTTCCCCATTAACGCTGCTTTTTCGCGCACCTCTCATACCTTCGCCTATATTGCCGTGTTTTCGAGCACCTCCCATAGCTTCCCTTCTGTCGCTGTGTTTTCACTCAGCTCATATACCTTCCCCTATATCGCTGTGTTTTTGTGCACCTCCCATAGTTTACCCAGTAACGCTGTTTCTTCACGCACCTCTCATACCTTCCCCTGTATTGCCGTGTTTTCACTCACCTCCCATAGCTTCCCCTTATTGCTGCGTATTCATGCACCTCCCATACATTCCCCAATATGGTTGTGTTTTCGTGCTCCTCTCATACCTTCCCCTATCTTGCCGTGTTTTCGAGAACCTCCCGTAAGTTCCCCTCTATAGCTGTGTTTTCGCACACCTCACACACCTTCCCCAATATGGCTGTGTTTTTGTGCACCTCTCGTACCTTCCCCTATATCGCCGTGTTTTTGCACACCTCCCATAGCTTCCTCTTACTGCTGTGTTTTCGCGCACCTCCCATGCATTCCCCAATATGGCTGCTTTTTCGCGCACATCTCATACCTTCCCCTGATTCGCCGTCTTTTTGTGTACATCTTATAACTTCCCGTATATTGCCGTGTATTTGAGCACGTCCCATAGCTTCCCTTCTGTCGCTGTGTTTTCGCTCAACCCTTATAGCTTCCCTTATTTCGCCGTGTTTTCGCGCACCTCCCAGAGCTTCCCCTATATTGCCGTGTTTTCATGCACCTCTCATCCCTTCCCCTACATCACTATGATTTTGCGCACCTCTCATCCCTTCCCCTATATCGTTGTGATTTCACGTACCTCTCATACCTTCTCTATATCGCCGTTTTTCACGCACCTATCATACAGTCCCTTACATCGCCGTGTTTTTGAGCACCTCTCATACCTTCCTCTATATCGCTGTGTTTTCGGGCATCTCCAATACCTTCCCCAATATTGCTGTGTTTTCACAAACCTCCCATAGCTGCCCCTAGATCGCTTTGGTTTCGTGCACAACCCATAACTTCCCCAATATAGCTGTGTTTTCGCACACCTCTCATAACTTGCCCTGTATCGCAGTGTTTTCGCACACCTCTCATACATTCCCCTACAGCGACATGATTTCAAGCACCTCCCATTCCTTCCTGTATATCACTGTGTTTTCGGGCACCTCCAATACCTTCCCCAGTATTGCTGTGTTTTTGCACACCTCCCATAGCTGCCCCTCTATTGCGATGTTTTCACGCACCTCCCACAGCTGTCTCTGTATTGTGATATTTTCACACACCTCTCATAAATTCCCCATGTCACAGTGTTTTCGCGCAGCTCTCATAAGTTCCCCTATATCGCAGTGCTTTCGCGCACCTCCCATATCTTCCTTTATATCGCTGTGATTTCACGCACCTCTCATACATTCCCTTACATCGCTGTGTTTTCGCGCACCTCTCATACCTTCCCCTATACCGCTGTGTTTTCAAGCACCTCGCATAACTTCCCCTATATCGCTGTATTTTTGCGCACCTCCCATAACTTGCCCAATATGGCTGTGTTTTTGCGCACCTCTCATACCTTGCCATGTATCGCTGTATTTTTGCACACCTCCCACAGCATCCCCTATATTGCTTTGTTTTCAGGCACCTCTCATAGCTTCCCTTAAATCGCTGCGTTTTTGCGCACCTCTGATAGTTTCCCCTATATCGCCTTGTTTTCGCGCACCTCTCATACCTTCAACTGTATCGACGTGATTTCGCACACCTCACATACCTTCCCCAATATGGCTGTGTTTTCGCGCACCTCTCATACCTTACCCAATATGGCTGTGTTTTTGCTCACCTCTAATACCTTCCCTTGTATCGCTGTGTTTTGGTACACATCCATAGTTTCCGCTATATTGCTGTGTTTTCTCGCACCTCTCATACATTCCCCTGTATTGCCGTGATTACGGACACCTCCCATAGCTTCCCCTTACTGCTGTGTTTTCCCACACCTCCCATACATTTCCAAATATGACTGTGTTTTTGCGCACCTCTCATACCTTCCACTGTATCGCCATGTTTTCGCGCACCTCCAAAACCTTCTCCTATATCGCCTTGTTGTCGCGCATCTCCCATAGCTTCCCTACTATCGCTGTGTTTTCACGCACTTCACATACCTTCCACAATATGGCTGTGTTTTCGCTCACCACTAATACCTTCCCCTGTATCGTTGTGTTTTCACACACCTCCTATAGCTTCCCCTATATTGCTGTGTTTTGATGCA